>NW_018735525.1:0-11576 GCF_002204515.2 Aedes aegypti | reverse complement strand
GCCGATCAAATCAGAGCTGTATCAGAAGATGATAAACAGACTCTCATGATGTATTGCGAATCATGATTGTTACAGAGAACGATAAGTGAGAGAAATTCTCGATTTTCTCATAATTCAACCCCTTGCGGAGAACATGTTGATTCTTTTTTTAAACAACAACTCAACGATCATCAATAATTGAGGTTATTCGAACAATGTTGTAGTGTCCGTGTCATATAGTTAGTCATATTAAGAGACTGAGCCAACCGCTGACGCCACTTTTGTATCGTTTTGCTCTAACACATGGGGATTTTTTTTACTATCGGACAATTTGGGACGGAGGTTCTTCGATTTGCATGAAATTTTCACCAGAGGTAGAGCTCGTGGATACATGACAAAAAGTGAAATTCAAAAAAAGTGGCATATTTTCCCGGAAAACTTTAGATGAATTTTCACGACTTTCTTATATACCATTAAAAATTCATATCTCCTGAACTATGCATCGTAGAACAAAAGCCTATTAGTGAAATCGAAAGGAAATTTCCTCAGTAATCTATTAAAAAATAAAAAGAAAAACATTTCTCGGAAATTTTTCCACCATGGAGAAAATTGTCGGAAAAAAAGCGAAAAACTATCGTCTGAATCATGAAAAATTTTCAAAAAAAAAAAAAAATTTTGTTTCATCAATCCATACTCTAACTTTCGTCCAAAGTGGTATCTTTTACCGTTTAGGTGACCGAACCGAAAAACCGATGACCATCCGCACGCTTCCCATAGGAAAATGTGTTCTATTGTGGGCCTCATAACCGTTGATAGGTACTGACCCTCAACAAGCACAGGAAAATTCACTCACTCACTCGAACGCACAGTGGTTCCATTTGTTCTACGAAGCGGTCATAAACCATTTTACTCAATTTCCGATGATAAATACCATTAGAAATTGCCAAATTAATTATGTTTGACTGTTAAAACTCCATCGAAGTTGATGCCGTTATTGTTATCACTTCAAAAATTCTAATGAGGATGCGGAGATCATATTGCGAATGCTCTGTTATATGAAAAACAAAAGCAAAAAACAAGCAATCAAAAAACTGATTTGCAATTATCTCTCTTTCCGTGTCCAAAATCGACAATAGTATTTGATATTTTATTGATAAGTACCATTACATCTATAGATTGAAAGCAATATATTAGGATTATTGATTGCAAACTTGAGAAGATTGCCCTCCCAGAGTTGATTCACATGCTCAGAATTCTACATTTTTGTATGTGGATGTAAACAGCTAATGAACACTTTTCAAAGTGCCGAAGATGTACATATCAAATGAATACTTGAAATACTTATTAATTGCTAATGCCAATTTCACATCAAATCTCTACCAAAACCAAATGTTGAACATGTTACTTAATGTAAGTAACCTTAAGATTCAAATATTTACAACTGAGAAATAACTAATGAATTATTTGGTAATAATTTGTTGCTTTTTAATATGTTTTATTCCCACAATTTTATTTTTTCAGCTCTGTATATATAGATGCTGGAATGTCGTTGAATATCTTGTTTTGATGCTCTAAATAAATACAAGAACAATTTCATGTCATTCTTCTCACACTTTGGGAAGTCATATCATACCTATTAGAACGGCTGTTGTACCAATACTAATTTAAAAGGATTTTATTGTCTCAGCGCCCTCACTAAAACTGCTAGTTAAATGAATATACAATGTTGCATGTGCATTCATATCGAACTGAAGTATGAGTAGTGAAAATTTCATTATTTTGTATATTCGTTCCAGTTAGCTACAAATATACTGGTATGTAATCAATTCTATGAATATTTTTACAATTGCCTTTATTGGTAAAAACTCACAACTTTGAAGGTACGCTGCTCACTTATTTGCAAATATTTGCAGCTAGAACCTTCACAGGTTCATTTTCCTACTCAAACATGATCATTTGGTGGCAGAAGTTTGATTAAATGTGATTAAGAACATATTTAAAAACGTACTTCAAATAAAGTGATGTAGTTACGAAGTGAGTATATTTCTATCCTCATTACTCACATCAATACTGACTCCTAGATGTTAAATAACACTCTAAAACGTATCGGAAGTGATAGATATACATCTGTACTAATGTTCTGTAATCTTAACTGATTGAAAAATCATTTGATTGTGATTTGCGAAGACAATAAACAAAGTGCTGAAATCGCCAATTTTTAACGTATTTTTCACATATGAAAAATATATTCAATCATTCATAGCCTTACTATGCATATTATACAGGAACGTCTATAATGATTCTGTTTTTACATTCTTGAGATCATAATTGATCCATAAGAAGGTGATGGAACGACAACCAAACATTTTGTTTTTGATTTATGACCTATGGGCGGTACCACTGTGGAAGGCCATCGATAAAAAATAGCAAAAAATCTGCTGCAATCGAACATTCAGTGATATCTGAACCGTCCTGGGTGAAGTGTAGCATGAAAGCGTCGAAATCGATTGTGTAAAAGCGAGAATCGGAAGGAACGCAAAGAGAAGTGAATACCAATACACTTGTATCTACGAGGCACGAGTGAACGCATTTAGCATCCATTCGCCGAATGCATTGAACTGACTGAGAGGATTCCCACTCACTGAATTATACCGTGGTGTGAACTGACGGATTTCACGCCAACTCGACACGCGATTGGCAGCACCCCTTCAGAATTCAATGAAATTTTCTGGGTGTGAAGACTATGTGAAACTAAAATACTTTACATACTTTGGTTTTTCAAAATCGATCTAGACTAACATTTGGAAAGGGTCAATTTTTTTTTACTTTTTTTATAAACCCGTATAACTCAAAAACGGTAAGACCTACAAAAAAGTGTTGTATGGGGGACTGTCGTGAAATTTTCTGACGTTTTAGAGAAAAATATTGAAAAAATAAAAACACATTTTCTACACCGAAAAAAACAATGATTCAAAACTTTAAAGTCGATTTAAAAAAACGGCCATTTCAGATTTTGATCATCCTTAAGCAAAAAGTTTCGTAATTAAATTTACTAAAAGTCGTCCATACATTGCAAATTGGGCATATTTTAGGGAAAAAAGTTTTTCTAACAACGGATTTTTTAAGTCCAAATTTTTTTTATTTCGCTTTAAATAGTCTAGTATGCTCATATTTTGAATTGATAAATGAGTTTCAATCATAAAATAGATTATATTTGTTTTATTGGGAGTAGTTAAAAGAAATAAAACGGAATTATACAGAGTTTTTTTTTAATTAAATACAATTGATCTCGCACCAAACCGCTTATGAGAAAATGAACTCCGTCTAACAATCCGATGGGTTTTTAATGGTTGGGAAGATATCACAATAATATTTTATTTCTTATTTGGTCAAAGCCAATCTTAACAGGAAAGGGTCAATATTATGCTTGCTTTTTTATCATGCATCATTATTTTTATTATTGCTATATATCCTAAAACGTAGTATCTGCACATGAATATTTACATTATTTTTGGGCTTTACTGAATAAAATGAATATTTTTGGTTCATCCTCTGAATTGGTATACCGTTTGGCTGCAATTTGTGCATCACTAACAGGCATAAAACAATGATATTTTTGGGTACCAGGGACTGTTTTAACCTTATCAAACAATTCCACCAATTCCTCTGACATTTTAACATATTGTTAATTAGATATATAACAGAAATTTAATTTGGTGATACATGTATCAGTTTGTTTCACTGCCCAGTCGAATAGTTCTCGCGGAGTTGCGATTGTGCTTCCATAGTCTTTTGCAAGACTTGCTCTTCTTGCCATTCGCTTGAGAGTGCCACCAATAGCGTCACAGGGGCCTTTGCTGTCGTTTTTTCTTAGGCTGACTTCTGTGGAGCCTGATCACTAAGCGACATGACTCACAAATATGCATAGTTTCATCAAGCTGATGACTATATCCCATAGCACGTATGTGTTCGATCATTGTTGGTGACAAGTTTCGCAACTGGCTACGCCTGCACTTAGGATTGTTTATACCGGCGCAACATCTCAAAATTTTAATGCGCGATAAATCTTGTTGATCCATCTTTAACTTCTTTTCACAAATGACTTAGATAAAATGAAAAGAGTTTTATTGACATCAAGCTTAAATAGTTATATGCATAGGTAGAACGACAATTATAAGTTAAATACCTATCTTTCTATACACTCACGCGGTATTTTTTTTTTTACTTGATCATTTATTTATTAGGCTCATGCGCCATTAGGCATTACGGAGCCGAGTTCTTTTGATTTTATTTACAAATTCATGGTGTTTTCTTAATTTTCTATGTTAGTTTTGGGGAACCGAAAAACTCGCGGTTTGGTCGAGGTTAGGGGTAACAATAATTTAAAGGAAGGGATAGGACAATGGGATCGTTCCGTTGACATTCAGCAGCTTTAAGGTGTGACGTGTTTGCTTTGCTGCTGGTCGAACGTTGAGTGGACAATGACAACCTGTAACGATACAAAAAGACGGGTTTCGAGGGGACACAAGGTGGACAAGTGGACCGACAAGAAAGGGGAGTTAAACAAGAATGTTAGCTTGTTTCAAAAAATTGTACATAAGCTTCATGTACACAAAGTCAAGTTTACCCAACACATCCCTAATGTCTTCCTTTTCTGGTTTCCCTTGGGCCCTGAGGGATGCACAAAAATCAGATCTGGCAAAACCGTATTCGGGGCATTCCCAAACTACGTGGTTGATATCTTGGTAACCTGCACCGCAGCTGCAGTGATTGCTATCTGTGAGCCCTATTCGATAGAAGTGAGAGCCTAGAGAGTAGTGATTGGACATAAGACGACACATTACCTTAATAAAGTCTCGGCTTAAGTCCAACCCCTTGAACCACGGCTTCTTCGATACCCGCGGGAGAATGGAATGTAACCACCTGCCCAATTCTCCGGCATCCCACTTTTGTTGCCAGCTGACCAATGCATGTTGACGAGCCATTGAAAAAAATTCATTGAAGGCAATTTGTCGATCATAAATATCGCCTTCCATAGCGCCCACCTTGGCAAGCGAGTCCGCTTTCTCATTGCCCGGAATCGAGCAATGCGAAGGGACCCAGGCCAAGGTGATAGTATATGATTCATTCGATAGAGCACTCAATGTAGATCGTATTTCACCGAGGAAATACGGAGAGTGCTTTACCGGCCTCATTGAACGAATAGCCTCTATGGAGCTAAGGCTATCCGTAAAAATGAAATATTGATCAGAGGGAAGAGAGGCAATTCGCTCTAATGCGTAATGTATAGCCGTTAATTCTGCGATATACACGGAGCAAGGGTTCTGAAGTTTATATGCGGCGCTATGAAACTCGTTATATACACCAAATCCAGTGGAATCATTTGTTTTTGACCCGTCTGTGTAAAACCTTCTATCGCAGCTGACGTGACCGAACTTGCTTGCAAAAATTTTTGGTATTTGCTCCGAACGAAGCAGATCTGGTATTCCACGGATATCTTGCTTCATGGTCAGATCAAAAACTACAGCGGAACTTGAGAAGTCAGGGAAGCAACCGTGATTGGAAAGATTCAAAGAAGGGTTAACCTCCAGAGTCATGTACGCGTAGTACAATGTCATAAATCTTGTTTGAGGATTTCGTTCGATTAGCTTCTCAAAATTTTCAATTACCAACGGGTTTAACACTTCACAGCGGATGAGGAACCTTAACGACAATTCCACGAACCGATCTGATAAAGGCAGTATTCCTGCTAACACCTCTAAGCTCATGGTATGAGTCGAGTTCATACAGCCTAAAGCGATCCGAAGACAGCGATACTGAATACGCTGGAGCTTCAGAATGTGTGTTTTCGCGGCGGATTGGAAGCAAAAACTACCGTATTCAAGAACCGACAAATCGTGGTGCGATATAGCTTTATCAGATCATCCGGGTGGGCTCCCCACCATGTTCCTGTGAGTGTACGCATGAAGTTGATTCGTTGTTGGCACTTCTGATACAGATATCTAATTTGTTTTCCCCAGGTGCATTTAGAATCAAACCAGACCCCTAAATACATATGTGATAAACCTTGAGAGAGTTCCTTACCCATGAATTGAAGCTCTAGATCCGCAGGATTACGCTTCCTAGAAAAGACAACTAACTCAGTTTTCTCCGGAGAGAATTCGATACCCAGCTTCACAGCCCATGCAGACAAATTGTCCAGAGTATCTTGCAACGGTCCTTGCAAATCGTCCGCCTCTGGTCCTGTGACAGAAACAACGGCGTCATCCGCAAGCTGTCTTAACGAGCAATTTCTCATGAGACAATCATCAATATCTCTTACGTAAAAATTGTAAAGAAGAGGACTTAAACACGAGCCCTGGGGGAGACCCATGTAACTTATTCGCAAAGTTGTCGAGTTTCCATGTGAGAAAAACATATGCTTCTCAGACAACAAATTGTACAAGTAGTTGTTCAAAATCGGGGAAAGTCCACACTCGTGGAGTTTGTCTGAAAGGACATCTACGCAAACTGCATCAAAAGCCCCCTTAATATCCAAAAAGACTGAGCCCATTTGTTCTTTTTGAGCATAGGCCAGTTGAATTTCAGTAGAAAGCAACGCAAGACAATCGCTCGTTCCTTTGCCTCTGCGGAATCCAAATTGAGTATCTGAGAGAAGGCCATTCGATTCAACCCATTTGTCCAGCCGAAAGAGAATCATCTTCTCTAACAACTTTCGAAGACACGACAACATCGCAATAGGACGGTACGAGTTGTAGTCCGAAGCAGGCTTTCCTGGTTTTTGGATGGCAATAACTCTCACTTGTCTCCAATCATCCGGAACAATGTTGCTCTCCAAGAATGCATTGAATAAGTTCAACAAGCGCCTCTTTGCGACGTCTGGGAGGTTTTTGAGCAAGTTGAACTTAATCCTGTCCATACCTGGGGCAGAATTGTTACATGAAAGGAGAGCAAGTGAGAATTCTGCCATCGAAAAAGTTGAGTCATTTTCATTCCCTTTCGTCTGGATAATCTCGTGTGATCGTTTGCACTTGGACAGAATCCGGGCAAACTTTCTTGGCGAAGTCGAATATCCATCGAGAAGAGCTTTCACGATCCTCGTTTACCGATTGCACGTTCCGCATTCTTCTACCGACCGTCCACAATGTTCGCATCGAAGTTTCCCGTGATAATCCGTTGACGAAGTTTCTCCAGTAACCGCGTTTCTTCGCTTTCACTAGGCTCTTGAACTTGCGGTCAAGAGAACATACCGATCGTAGTTATCGCGCGTGCCACGTTTCCGATATTCTTTAAACGCATCTGATCTTTCGCGATAGACTCCGGTGCATTCGCCATCCCACCACGGGGTGGGCGGCGACGTCGTACTGAAGATCCTGGAACCGGTTTACGCTGAGCTTGAAGAGCACTGTTTATAATCAACGCGGATAAGAATTGATATTCTTCCAGCGGTGGAAGTATATCGACCGATTGCTCACCTACGGAGATCGCTTCAGCGTATTTTCCCCAGTCGATATGCTTCGTGAGGTCATACGCTACGTCGATCTGGTGTGTTCGACACGAATTATTGGTAACTGAAATTTTGATAGGCAGGTGATCACTACCATGGGGATCCTGAATTACTTTCCACATGCAATCCAATGATAATGAATTCGAACAGATTGAGAGGTCTAACATACTTGGGGGATCTGGAGGTTTTATTCGTGTTGCTTCCCCAGTGTTCAAGATTGTCAGATTGAAGTAGTCGCAAAGATCATATATTAAAGTTGCGCGATTGTCGTCCCTCGGTGACCCCCAGGCTGTACCGTGAGAATTAAAATCTCCTAGGATCAACCATGGCGCAGGCATAGCTTCGCATATTGCCGCAAGGTCTCTGCGAGATACTCTAGCATTTGGCGGTATGTATACACTGGCTATGCTGAGGCTTTTCCCTCGAGCTGTGATATGACATGCAACTACTTCAATGCCTGTCATCGAGGGGAAGTCGATTCTGTAAAAGGAGTGGAGCTTATTAATCCCCAAGAGCACCCCTCCATATCCATCCCCTCGATCCAGACGAATAATATTAAAATCGTGGAAAGAGATATTTTTATCAGAAGTTAGCCATGTTTCACAAAAGAGCAAATATGTCACAGCGACTGCTGTGTACTAAAAATTTGAACGACTCCATATTTTTTATAAGACTTCTACAATTCCACTGTAGCACTTCGATCATATCTCCGACCTCATTGGATAAGTTAGCCATCGAAAGATATGAACGAGTCAAGAATCGGCCATTTGAAGCTATTTGCTTTAGAAAAGGTTTCACCAAAGAAAGTGCCATGTTGATTAGGTTTCTCGTTTCGGGTGAAATCTGAAACATTCGAAGATGAAATCCACTATCCCAGAAAGAGTCAGTTTACCGGAAGCACTGTTTGGCTCCTGCTGACGAGTTGGTTGAGTTTCTGGGGCGAAAAACTGGGGCAACTGGGGTTTTAGATGTTCCCGGAAGTGACGGAAATTCTCCAGCTGAAATTTGAAACCTGGAGGTGAGGATTTTTTGGTATTTCCGCCATTTCTTGATTTTGCCAAAGGGTTTTGAGGAGAGTTTTGAACAACAGGAACGTTCTGAGAAGCTTGTTGCTTCAAGTGCCGTTTTGTAACCGCACGCTTCCTTTTCGTTCCTGTTTCAATTATGGTATACTCTTCCCCATCCTCAGAGTCATCGCATTGATCATTATCCGGCAGGGATGCGAAGATTATTGTTACTGGTTATAGAGTGGGCCGATGGAACAACAGTCGGAGCGATCTTTTTCAGCATATCTGCATAAGATGCCTAGACCGTTGTTTCAGGGAGTTTATGGTTTGTTTCTCCCGCTCTAGGTACTTCGGGCATGCACTGAGCTCGTGAGGAGCTTGGCCACAAGAGGTACATCTTGGCTCCATATTGCAGGAAACCATCGGCATGTTGTTCGCCACACTTACCGCAGCGTGGTTTGTTGCTGCAGTAAGGTGCAGTGTGGCCCCAATGCCGGCACTTTTCACAGTGCATAATCGTCGGTAGTAGAGACGGACGGTAATCGAAGACGCAAATCACAAGGACGGCTTGGTAAGGGCTGATCCGGAGAAGGTCACACGAAACGAATTTGACGGCTGTTTTGAGCCATCGGGGAACTTTGTTCATTTTGATTTGCATCAAGAACAGGGCTAGCGGAACGGCACGATTTTTAAACCCACCAGCTCCTACATGATGTCTGCGCGAGTCAAGTTATGCTCCGTGACCACTCCATAACATTCGACCTCTCGACTGGGAATGTAGACTCTGTACTCCATCAAAAAGAGCTCAAAGGCAGCAATTTTATTCGCTGGTCGCGGTCACCGACTGTGACACGCAACTTATCACGGCTGGATGAATCTATCTCGAGGATACTCGAAACGATTTTGCCAGATCCCTTTCAATTTGAGTTTGTTCAATGGTTTACCATTCGCTTTGGGCCGAAAGAAAACCAGAAAGGGACCTTAGATCCGGTGGGTAAGCTTTATGGCGGGGGGGCGCCGGGTTTGAGGAGGAACCAGAGGGGGGAAACGCATGGGATTGGCTTAAACTGCCGGGCAGACCAGAATGAGTAACTATTTGCTTTTGAGAACGAATGCGGGTAAATCATGAAGAGAGGGATTAACCGTAACATCTCCTGACAATGCAGTACCTGAGTGTACTGGAGGCACAGATGAGGAGATAAAGGAGGAGAAGGAGTATCATCATCGATGGTCTCCATAGCCTCACTATGTTGGGTTTTAGAATTTGAGCTATCTGACCCAAAACTAACTCATCGTCAGAAGAGACTAAATATTCGGCGAGCCCCCGCCAGTATATTTGGTTCCATTGCGGAGCAATTTTTGCTCTACCGCAAAGGAAGGTCAACACTCTAATGAGCAAATCTAACTCTAACTTCACTTAATTTAATCACACTGTTTTCAAAGGAATTAAATAAAAACCAACTTACGTGCTATAACTAGTATGGGAGAAATTCCTAATAGTGTAAAATAAAAAAAAATAAACAAAAAAAAATATTGACGAAAAAAAATATATAACGAAAAAATAAAATTAACAAGAAAAAAAAATTAACGAAGAGAAAAAAAAATAACGAAAAAAGTATTTACAAAAAAAATGTAATAATAAAAAAGAGAAAAAAAAATATATATGTATTTATTTACAAAAAAAAAAAATAGAGCGGAAAAAAAACTAATTAATTGAGCAATAAAACACTCCGAGACCACTGTGTCACACGGTGTGTGAATATTACTCCAACAAAATGTTTTGAAAAATTATCAAAAAATAAGCCAATTAATTGAACGAAAGAGCACTTCGAGACCACTGTGAAAATATCACTCTAACAACGGGGACTAACAGCAACCAAGTAATGCGGATGGTATGGAACTGGAGAGGAACAATACCTACAATCTCCTTTCTGCTGCTTTAGCTGCGAGGACAGATGTACCGGCGTGGTGTGATCGTCTATTTCTGCAGCTTGTTTTGATGCGATGAAACGATGACGCCGATCGCCTTTGTTCTGCCACGTGGTGCGAATTAGATGGTGCCTCTTGTGGTATTATTGCCACCGATTAATGCTGGTGGTGATGTGGTTAAAGATGTTCAGTCTACCAAACTGGGCTCGGCCAATGGTGCTCCTTGTGCGGGTGCACTATCGGCAATATGCTTTCCAATCGTAGCCAGGAAAAAACCATATACTTGGAAAAAAACACTGGTGAACTTCGGTTTCGGTATGTCACAAAGCGCGATAGTCGACTGACTCGGGCGAGCACTCAACAAGGAATGACTCACGCGGTAATTGTTGAGTAACTCAGGTCATTAACGGACATTTTAGGTAGATAACAATACAACATTATTTATTATTCATCTGGCTTGTAACGCAGGTAGTATTTCTAGAAGAAAATTTAATGGGGTATGGATCAGGTAGTTCCTTTCAATGTTTGCAATCTTTCGAACATAAAAATCCGTCGGATTGTTAGACGGAGTTGATTTTCTCATAGGCAGAGGCGAAATCCATAGTTTGCCTTCATTTAAAAAACATAATCACTGCATAATTCCGTTTTTTAACTATTCTCAATAAAAAATACAATTTATTTCTGATTCAAACTCATTTATCACTTGAAAAAACGATCATATTTGACCGGTTTAGAACAAAATCTTAAAAAAAATCAGTTTTGGACTTGAAAATTCGTTGTTAGAAAAACTTTTTTCCCTAAAATATGCCCAATTTGCAATGTATGGACGACTTTTAGTAAATTTAATTACGAAACTTTTTGCTTACGGATGATCAAAATCTGAAATGGCCGTTTTTTTAAATCGACTTTAAAGTTTTGAATATTTTTTTTCAGTGAAGAAAATGTGTTTTTAATTTTTCAATATTTTTCTCTAAAACGTCAAGAAATTTCACGACAGTCCCCATACAACACTTTTTTGTAGGTCTTACCGTTTTCGAGTTATACGGGTTTATAAAAAAAGTAAAAAAAAACTTTGACCCTTTCCAAATGTTAGTTTAGATCGATTTTGAAAAAAACAAAGTATGTAAAGTATCTTAGTTTCACATAGTCTTCAC
>NW_018735524.1:0-16849 GCF_002204515.2 Aedes aegypti | reverse complement strand
ATGATTTTTCAAAGAATTAAGACTCACTTAGGGTTAAAACAAGCTTCTTGAAATCTCCATGGAACGCATTTCGCTTTGGTTTATTTTTGTCGAGCTGGTGTATGATTGTCATGCCAGATGGAGCTCACTTTGGCTATTGTATGGAAAACGAAATAATTTACTTTAATGCATTAGCAATACAAAGTTTATACAAAATCTAGCTGCTGTAAATAGGTAAACACAATTTAAATTTTAAATGTCCAAAGCAATCTTCAGTATATGCGCCATCAAACCAAGATGTATGTTAGATCACCTGTCAACAAAATAGATCACCTCAAAACAGATATGGGTCCACGAACAAAAACACAAAACTGAATGCAAGCCTGTCAACAAATAGATACCCTCACAAGATATGATGTCCACGGAACAAAACACCAAACTGATGGGCAAAAAAATCATTAGTTTCTTTGTTTAAGTTTTCTTCGCATTTGGTTAAAATATTATCAACGCTAGCTTTTGAACATACGAGCTACCAATTTTGGTAAATATTTTGTCATCGGCTTACAACCGCCGCACGAACTTATGTTTGATAAATTGGATGGAATTGGTAACGAAAAACGATTTTTTCACTTCTAATCAGATAAGAATGTGGCATTTTGTCTTTCTTTCCAGAATAAGAAAGGAAGAAAAACTTTTATTGAAAAATGATTAATTATTTTTTATTTGGACGCTTCAATGTCACATACCGCTAAGGTTGGGAGAAACTCTCAGCATTCAAAAAAATCATGAATAAATTGGCTCATCTTTTTGACTATTGTCCCTATATTCCCACGTTTAACTTACAAAAGCAACGAATATTGTAGTCTGGCAGAATTATAGTCATCCTTTCTAACGTAAACAGCAGCATTCGGGTTTCACATGTTTTTTACGGGGGTTTGACGGCATGAAAGTGTGATTGAGTATATTTTGCACAAACAACTCAAGCATGGAAGTTTTCGAAGCCTCTTATGAGTTTCCTCTCACAGGAAAGCCCATTTTTTGATTTGATGAGATTTGAGTGTGAAATCGTCAACACTGCATGCATTTATATTTTAAAAACCAAAAATATAATCTCGTTTTACTGCTGCTGTGTGTGAAGCAACTGAAATTTCGCATAACTCTTCGATTGATTTGTCAATCACCCATCTAAGCAATCAAAAAAAAAAAAAAAAACATGGATGAGTGGCTCTCATCTGTTTGACTCATGTCTTCGTATTTCCACAGCTTCTCACACAAAGCAAAAAATTCTAGAAAGAATTAGTATTATACCTTTCAAGGTGAACCAACATTGGGGTTTCACTATGTTTTTACGTGCTTTACGATGGAATCATTTTTGCAGTGTCCAGTTATGATTGAGTGTTTTGCACGAATAAAACTCAAGTATGGAAATTTTCCGAGCACATCTCTAAATGAGTTGCTCTCGCGAGATGATCTCATTGATTTGAGGTGGATCTATCAACCTGCTTTTCTAGCGTTAGTCCTACTGGGACGAGCATATTTTTCAGATTTAAGTTCTTGTGAACAAATTTAAGAGTTATCAACCTAGAGATCATATTTTCCCATTGACCAGTTTTGTGTTCCGTACCATTCCCCGAGCAAAATTTTGGTTCACCCCTCAAAAAACATACAAAAGTGTGTTTGTCTATATCTCTGTGGTTACAGTCCCATTTGAAACTCTCTATTCTGGCATTCGAAAGACAATGAGTTATTCTTATTCGTAGGTGTTTTGACAAAAATATTGTTGTGATATTTTTTTCGTCTAAATTTTTACTTAAACCTATGACGATTTTTTTTCTAAAAAATGAAGAAATAGGATTGACTCGTTACCCGAACTGCTAGTTCCCTCGATATCCTTTTCCAAATGCAATTTCCTTCGCAATGTGAAGCATTTGAACAGTACTTTAGTTACATGATAGTGAACTAAAAGAACGAGAGCAAATCAAAGAGGGATAATTCTACATTATCGATTGCCGAGGACGGTGAAACTCGGAAAAGAAGCCAACTAATCCAAACTAAGTATGACCGGTTCATTCACCACCGCTGATACGCTGGAAGTCATATTATGAGTGTCAAATAATTTTTCGGAGAGAATGATATTCAAGGAAAACGGAGTATTTGAGAATTGCATCCGAGAGTGACATTCAGGAAAACATATCAAGGGAAGAGTAGCAAACACATTAGATAGTTCTACTTCTCTCCTGATTTCATTTCTCCGAACTGCCATTTCCGTGTAAGGTAAAAAGCGTGTAATACGCCCCTTCTTAAAGGAAAACTGTTCTATCGCAGTAGACATGCAATCACTTCTATAGTCAAGGTGGTCTCCTATAGTTAGTCGTGCTCTGCACGCACTTCTCTTAGTGTTGCCCTTGCAAAAAGTGTACAAGAATGTTTTTTATGAAAGTTTCCAATGTTTACGTTTAAAACAACCCGGCAATGATGCGCCACCCATAGAAAAAAGTTCCACGGGCGTTTGTAAGAAATGTTTCAACGAGAATTCCACTCCTAAGTTACAAGCTCTATTAGCATTCGTCTTTCCGGTAAAAAGTTTTTTGTAATAAGTACAATAGTAAAGAATGGGTTTCATTCACACTGAGGCTTGCTTATCAGATAGAAAAATTTCAAACCAAAAAACTGATTTTCGATATTTTTAGATTTCTATTGATTGTCATACATATAGCGCAACATATTTTTTTTTCGCGAAATATTAAGATATGTAATCTTATTTACGTGTAGAAGAAGCTTCATCCCGTGAAAAGTAGGAGGGGCATTTTTGTGACCGTGTGTAATCAAAAGAAGGAAATATTTGGTCTTGACCAAAAACATATTGCCAAAGTGTTCGAGGACGGTTCAACTCAACCGGTTCATTCACCACCCTTAAATATATGAATTAAGCCAATTTTAAGTGCCAAATTTTTTTTTCGGGATATGGACTGTTTGGAAAAACTCGATATTCAATGAAACTGGTATTTGGGCAACTGACTTATAGGAAAGGACTTTTGGACAAATGTAGCACAACCGTTTTATTTAGGCTCCTGGGATTATTAGCTAACAGATAGCTTGTTGTTATGCGAAACAATTGTTATACCAAATTTTCTTTGACACGATTACTCCATTTGTTTTCAAATAGCTACTTAAATTGCAACGGTTCTGACTGGATAATTATCTGGGAATGAATCCTCCGGTTGGAGCTAAGTAATATCGTAGAGTATCGGAACATAATATACAAATGTTGTATAATTTCGCCCCAGTTGCAATTTCGATTAAAAGGTTTAGACTTATAGCTACATTGAATCGCTCCAGCTCCTCTACTAAGTTCATACATTGACTGGTATTGTGCTAAAGTAACTGTGCCACGACACGAGCCCATGCCAAATTGTGAAAACAAGGCTGCAACATTTTTCAAAAGATAAAACCAATATGTTATGTCGGGCGACTTCCGGTGAATGTAATAATGGTATCTGCTCGGACAACCTGACGAACGAAGTCCGACCAAGCACTATCACTTAGTTCCAGTGTACACTAGCGTACCTGCTGCATCATCATCATCATCATCAGTAGGTATGGCTAAGCCGAAAAAAATAATTGTTGATTTGAATGGTACTGCTGGCCCCATTCGCTCTCGCACGCAACTACGCAGCGTCATCTCGCTGAAAGCCTATTAAATTTTCGCTTCCCATTGTCTCCGAAACCGCCGTTCTCTCCCCGTGTCTTTGCCATAGAGCACGAACTCTTATTCCCGCATGATAAAAGCTAATAAATTTTTGTGCTTCAGCATAAATAATTAGACAAGTGACGAGAGTTGGTAGGTAACAGGACTATTCACCTTCGTTTCGTTACTGTGAAATGGTACCGTGATGATGATGGTTGTTTGCCTCCCCGTAGACACATACGATATGCCACGTGTCGCGTGAAATGATGGTGGACGAGTGACAGAAAAAAATCAGCAGTTTGGAATGAACAGCATCCGTCGTCGTCATTAAAGGCTGACCGGAAAATAGGCGATTCGACGCTGCTGACGGTTGGACAGGTGTAAAAACTTGACACTCTTCGTCGGGCGTCATCACCACCATAAGTCATCACGCGTGCGACGGGCTCGTTGATGACCGGGCTCGTCAATTATCTCCAATATGCGATAGTAAAATTGATCGCCTAGTTGTTTATCCATTATGGATACAGCATGTACCTATGATTACAGTAAACTGAGATAAAAAATATGTTCCGGCTTGCACTGGTATCGAACTGCGGTGTACTGAATGAATGACCTTTATCCATAGGACATAAACAAGGTTTAGGGGAAGACTAGGTAAGACCCGCCTGAGAAATCTAATTCATACATAAAAATCAAGAATCAATAAATCCTTTTTCAACGCAGCATGTCGTTTTTTGAAGCCTTAGGCATGATCAAAAAATTTCACAGGTTTTGTATTTGTAAAAAACTTATTTATTTCTTGAAGCTTGAAGACGTGATTTCTTATCGCGATTATTTTAAGCGACCGCCCACCTACAGTGTAAAAGCGACCACCACGATTTTCGTCCACCAATTTTGCGAAAAAATATTTCAATTCATTTTGATTCTAAAAAGTATGTTTTATGAATTCTACATTGATAAACTTGGATGTTGAATCATTTTGTTGATCAATTAATTCTAAATCTTAGATATATTTATGCCTTTTAAAATATACATTTTATTTGGTATAAATTAGGGGTGGCGGGCTTACCCCATCAACAGAGGCCGGTTTTACCCCGCTTGTGCAATTTTCACAATTAGAACCTTATTTCGAAGTTTAAACTTTAACAATTCATATTCTAGTTCACTGAAGCATATTTCATATTTCTGTGAAAGCATGGGCGGGTTATTTGCAGTGTTTTTCCCTTTTAAAATCTTTATATCTGTCAAATTTAGATCAAATACAATATCGACTGGCAAAAACTTTGGTTTTGATGTTTCTCATGAAAAAATGTAAATAACACCCTTAAAACGTCCGAATGACAAAATTATTGTGTTTAAGCCAAGTCCTTGGTAAATTGTCAGCAAATCCGCCGTATTAATTCCAAACTAAAGGTGCTCCGTCTTAACCCAACGGCCGCTCTTACCCCATCTTCCCCTAATAGATCTAATTGATTTGTGAGTACCTCCACCATTTTTCAACTTTCCTTGATACTTCGTTGGCAGTGTTGTGAGCATGAACATTTGTGCATCGGTAGGCTATTTAGCATGCAGTACCTACTTAAACTTTGGTGAACATTTGGTATCGTTATCTTCAAAGTGTAATGGTATTGATATGTAACAACCCCATTTATTGTTTTTTTTTTATAACAATCGTGCAATGTTGTCATATAAAGCCCTAATTTAAAAAAAATCTTGTTTCACAGAAGGAAACTCGTTCACAATAATCACGATATTCTCTAATTCCGTAGTTCGTATTGATTTGTGTTGAATTTATACATTAGTGTCTCATACTGCTACACATCAGTGATATTTGTAAATTTGAATTTTCACTACGCACTAATCCAGTAAAAAAAACCTTCAAATATTCTTCCAAAGAATTCACGAGGAATGAATATCACTTGTGATTCTTGTAAAAACTTTTCAGGTATTCAGCCATGTGCTTTTAAGAGATTTTTTTGAGAATTCCACGATATTTCATCATGAAATATTTCTGTACTTTCCTAGTGCTTTCTCTAAGAACTAATCTTCAAGGATTTCCTAGGAAAACCATTACCACGATAAATTGTTTTATTACACCATTTTTTTACTGAAGCTTCTTCAGGCTTTCTGATTTTACCAGGAAATTTTTCGAAGAATCTCTATCAATTTGCTTTTTTTCAGTATTTCGCCAGAGAATGCTTTGGAAATTGTTCTAAACATTTTTTCCAGGAAGATTTACTACGTACTTATTATATATAACTTCAAATTGTTGTTTTAGAATATCATCCAGTTATTCATTGATAGTTGTAATTTATTGTTTAGGATTTTCTGAAATAACTGAGTATTTCTCTATGATATAGTACAAGAAATTCTAGGAGTCTCACCCGAAATTTACTTCAAAATCACTAAGTAAGGATTCTTTCCAAAAATTCTTCAGAGAGTTCAACAACAGTTTTTTCAACTCTCCCTTTATGGCTTTTCTTAAATTTCTCTTCAGATTCCTTCAAAAAATCTGTCAGAAAATCTCTTGGGAATTTTTCAAGGATTCAAGGAAACATTAACTGCAATAATCATAAGGACTACTTGCAAACAATATTTAATAATGCTTCCATTACTCTAAGGATTCCTACTACTAATCCACAAGATTACAGAATTCAATTGATAAAAAAGCTCTTATCTATTGTCGGAGAAGTTCTCCGAAAATCATTTTGTATTTTATTCACAGATAATTCTCTTAGTGCTTTTTTGAGATTTCTCTAAAAAATACTATTATGTTACTCCTCGTATTCAATAAAAACTATCTTGAAAATAATATTTGAAAAATTTGTTAACGGCTACTCAAAAAAAAAAAAATAGACAATCATTGGCATTTTAACGCCATGGATGGATTTTTTGGTGGTTATTGATCTAACATCTTAGAAAACTTTTGCATCAGCTCGAAGTCTGACGGTTCTATGGATGAAAAGATTAATTTAGTAACTGACTAAATTTACGATAGTTTTTGAACATTCTCAGATATGACTGTTGGTAATGCGTAATGTAAGATTTCATTGAATTTCAATCTTGGAGAAAATTATTGCATTATTTTGAAAATTTATTGAAGAACTCCTGATAGACTTTTGGAAATCAGTACGTACGTATATAAATACTTCAAAATTAGAAAACTCCTACAACTTCCCTTTTTTCTTCAGATTATTTAAAGTGTTGCTTTTAAGACGAAATTCTCTTGAAAGCTTCTTGGAAGGAGAAACAACAAATTACACTACGAAACACGTTTCTGTCTCAAGCACCAAAATACCGTTACTTACTTAATTAAGGATTGCTGAATCCATTGTCGTTTTCAAAAATATCATAGCACGTCTAGTTTTTGAGATATTGGCTGTTGAAAATGCAAAATTTGGCTGTATCACTGTGCTGGGAATGGTAATAGTAGTAGGCTTGAATTTTCGCGAAAATCACGTGGCTCTCCCAGTACAGTAGTTCAAAAACGTGAATCTCATCAAGTAGCCTATGTTGGGTGCACGAATTTTCTAAATCATTAGTGTCATTGAAGGCTCTAAATGCGGGAAATGCAGCGGGAAATAGAACATTTTTCTACAGTAGTTTTGGGTTGCCCTTAGCAACGGGTGTTTTGCTATTTTCAAGACATTTTGCCTACAGCAGCGATGGGCGTGAGTTTCACTGGCTTCGCTGACTGTGATTGGCTTTGCTTGGCTACTGTAGAGTGAATTTCAGATTTTTTCCCAACCCTGTGTATTCAGCTTCAAACTTCATGTCTATAACAATACTTATCAGCAAAATTCATAATACTTTCGATGCTCAAAAGTTGTTATTTTTGGTAATTTAGAAGAGTATTGTATGTATTGTAGAATCGAAGAGTTTCGTATGGGGACTGCAAGCATGTTGAAAAAATTGATTTAATCTATATTTTATCGTGAAATTCCAACCAAACTATATCTTAAATGAAAGTTTAAGTCCTTTTTTGCATGCTTGCTGGATTAGATCACAAAAAAAATGATAAATCATACTTTAAATTTCTTTTTATGTAACTTTGGCGACCTATAGCTAAAAATTGTGACGTGCATGGACATTTCTGAAAACGGCATCAGATTCAGCGACCACAAATCTACTAGAGACACATAATTTTATCCTTGAGACACGCAAAAATGTCATTTTTGTTGCGCTGTGTTATTGAAGCAGGTAGAAACAACAGATGGACAAAAGATGGCAATTGTTTATAATATTTTCTCTAGAAATGAATTATAAATTAATTGTACAAATACAAATGTATGATGAATACAAAAAAAATCCAAGAAGTTCATCAGAATCTTCTTTGAAAATTGTCCTTCAAATCTAGCAGAATTATTTCCTTGACTTCAAGATCCCACAATATTCTGTTAAAAAACCTCTTGGAATTCTGCACTGGAATTGCACAATAATTCAATCCCAGAATATGGATTCTGCCAAAATTTGATAAATATATTCCTAAAGAAATGAAGATCCTTTCAAAATTGTTGATGAATATCTCAATAAATTCCTTCCTTCAGTTATTTTGCTAAAAACTCCAGATTCCTTTACGAAATGCTAAATTCAGCTTAGCTTAGCTTAGCTTAGACTGACTACACATATCAATGGTTGCTATTCCGTGATTGACCGAAGTCAGTGAAAATGCACAAAGAATCAACTAGAAGTTCGGCTGGGATTGGCCATAATCTTCTTCAATGTGCATAATTCAGTGCCTCTATTTATACAGCGCCGGCCACGTCCTTGCAGTCAGGTGGGATTGGGGGAAGGAATGTTAGTGTGTAACCTTTGCTATTTGGAGACCGTGTTTGCCTCTGCATCTCCACAAAGGTTACTGGAAGGGATGTTTGTCAATGGGAAGGATCGTTGGGTCACAGGATTCACGTTGATAAGCGATGAGACCATGATAAATAATGATTTGTGAGATATATACATGCTTATTTGTAAATATAATATTTTCATTTGATATGAACAATGTCTATGTAGTGGAAAATTATGCCGACACTTGATGTGAATGGTTCGTTCAAAGTTTGTTGAACAAATACCTAAATGTAACATTCCTACAGCTGTCAGGACTGAAGTATGTGTTATTATATTTTACTTATTTGAAAAGAAACAAAAAACTCGATTGGTTGGAACATCATAGAACACTCTTATTCTTATGCCGACACTTACAGTGGCGAACCATCCAAAGTTTGTTGAATAAAGTGAACCTTTCGCATATCTACACTTGTAGTGTCGAACCATTCAAAGTTTTTTTTTTTTAATTACAAAAATAAAGGTAAAAAGGGGTGTTCTGTTCTGAAACGAGCTCACCAATTGATCCTTTATCCTTCACTGTGCAGCCACAATCCACTCTCAGCCTCACTCGTTTGCTCGGCTATATAAAAGCACTCAGAAAAAAATAGGCGCGCGACCCGAAAAGGAAAAAAAAAACTTGGCTTTCTTGACGCACTGCCCAGCAGCAAGCGTCAAGGTCAAAGGATCAAAAAGCACTAACCGATCACGCCACTTTTTCACTTACTAGACCGACGCGCGACATGTTTGATCCTGCCCTCGTCGCTGGCCCCCGTAGGAGCAAGCGTTAAGGTCGAAAGATCAGACAGAACTCCCTTTACGAAATGCTAAATTCAGAAGCTAAAGTATTCCTGCGGTTCTTAACAAATTTCCTCTGAAGAAGACAAGAGACATTCAATAACACTTTTCAGACAGTTCTTGTATAATCTGAGGATTTAAAGCAGAACTTCCAGAACACAAAAAAAAACATCGAAAAATTCTTGACCTCGACGTAATTTGTGATGAATTTTGAAGATATTTTATAAGGACTTTCAATGAACTTTGCGAAAAAATTTGTAACAAACTATTTGTTGGAATTCACAGAGGAATAGTAGAGCATTCAACGAGAAATCTCAGTATAAGATTTGCCAGAATCAATTATTTCTGGAGAAATTGTAAGAAAAAACTTTGAACTTTTGAAAGGTTAAATAAATTGGTCGAATCCGGAAACATATTTCGAAATCAATTTTTGATTTTTTTTCTGGCCTTTCCTGTCCATGCGCCAATGCACAGTGGGACGGATTGGAGTTTTAGGAGGAAAGATGGAACTCACGCCATCAATTATGATTTTGCGTAAGAATGATGTTCTACAAAATTGTTCCAATTATAAAAAATTTTTTTTTGGTCGGAGCAAAACTAAGGGTGGTCCTTTGTAAAAAAAAGATAATCATCAAAACTTTTTTATTTAAGACCGCACGGGACGTCATAATAATCACGCTATCCATTTGAAGAAGCAAATCTCAAGTACCACACCATATATAGATGTGAAAAATTAATAATATAATTCCACAAATGTAGTGTACAATCGATTAAATTTCCAGCTCCATCGGTTCAGCAAAGTTGTCTTTTCATCACCTATAGAGCCGATTGAAACGCATATTTTGAGCCCTGTACAATTTTGCCGATAAAAAGTTATAAGCATTTTTCATCAAAAACAAACATTTTTCCATGAAGTTGGGACAAACAAAAAGTTTTTTTTGCATGACAATAATTTCCTTTCGGCTATAAATGTATAAAAAATGTATTTTGATTCATATTCATATAAAAGTACATAATTGTGAATAGAGTCAAAGGCGTTCAGCAAAAAAAAAAGGAAAATAGTCTGTTGGCTATAGTTTAGAGATAGCCATGCCAGAAAATGAACCTTGTAGTAAATTTGGAAGATGCTTAAAAAAACTTTTTTTGACATCTCCCTACTGACAATTATGAAGAGAACTTCCACAGTTAACTAAGAGCTTTTTTTGTCATTTTTCATTCGTGTATCGATAATACTTTATGTCCAAGAAAGTGAATAAAATTTTCATGACGAAAAGTTTCTTGTATCTATTTGTTTCAATTGGCTATATCTTGTACTGTATTGGACAAAACATTTGCAACTTTTTCGATTTTCCGTACAAAATGACCAACTTTGGTAAGCTAGATCTTAGTTATTTATGGACCGATTCGAATGAAATTTTCACAGAACATCAAATGTAACTTGAATTTTAACATATATTTTTGAATAATTTTTCCAATCACGAGTTTATAAGTAATAACGGTTTAACTAAAGTGTAATTTTCAACGAAAAATTCAAAACTATTTATCTCAAAATCGATAGCCCTACACAAAAACTGTCTTCAGCAAACTTTTTCATCTTGTTAAAATCTACAACTTTGCAGAAGATAACATGAAGCTATTTCTTCAACGTGTTTAGTTATGTCATTTATAAAAAATCGTCAAAAAATTAATTTTAGTCAAACCGTTACTGCTCATAAACTTGTGATTGGAAAAATCACCCAAAAATATATGTTAAAATTCAAGTAATGTCTGATCTTCTACCAAAATTTCATTCAAATCGGTCCATAAATAACCGAGATATAGCTTACCAAAGTTGGTCATTTTGTATGGAAAATCAAAAAAGTTGCAAATGTTTTGTCCAATACTGTATGTTTGCATTTCAATAAGCTCTAAAAGTGATGGGAAGACAACTTAAGGTTCATTCACATATTTCATAACGCTAAAAATGGCAATTTTTGACACCCACCCACCCCCTCGTATCGCTTTTTGTATGAATATTCCACAAATGTTGTATGAGCCGTAACACCAGCAGAACACCCACCCACCCCCTTCAGCGTTATGAAATTTGTGAACAAGCCCTTATCTGAGAAATTTGAAATAAAAAAACACAAAAACCTATTTTTGAAGGGCTACCTACGTCAATAGCGAAAAATGCTCTTAAAGGGTCAATTTTCAAGCTGAAAAAAACTTATTTTGACAAATCAGCTTGAAATTTCCTGATCTTCATCTTTGTAGAACAAACTATACAAACATTTCTTTCAATAAAAAAAGTTTTGATGATTATCTTTTTTTACAAAGGACCACCCTAATTTTCGCTCTGACCAAAAAAAATGTTTTAATAATAGGAACAATTTTGAAGAACATCATTTTTACGAAAAATCATAATTGAAGGCGTGAGTTCCATCTTTCCTCCTAAAACTCCAATCCGTCCCAATGTGCAATGGTTTTACGGGTAATAACGTAGAACCCACATTTCTGTGAAATTCCACTGAATTGTCAATAGTAGATTTTTTGGTAAACCGTTCGGTGTTTTTTTATTCACAGAACGATCTGTAAAGCTTCAAGTAGCTTATCTGTTAAAGCACCGAATAGATCTGTTATTTTGTACATTCTGTAGATATGTTGTTTCTTCTTGTTTTGATGAGCTTTTCGGTAAAGTTCTACAGATTTTGTTGTTTTATTATTATTATTTTATCATTCCACCGATTATTCCGGTGTATTTTTACAGGTTCTGGGAAAAGTTAAAGAAATATTACCTTTTAGATTTTCCGTGATTTGACATTATTCCAATCATCTCAGAGCAGATTCTATCTCATTCTCACTATACAAAATGAATGACGTAATCGAGGTTTAATACTCCAGTATGTTAATTGGAATGAAAGGGTGCAGGTCGTGAGGCCGAATGTCGTTAGGCCGAATGCCGTTAGGCCGGAAGGGTCGTCAGGTCGAAATAACATTTGACCATCAGTTTTTTTCCTTCTTCCTTCCTTCCTTCCTTTCCCATTCTTTCTAGTTGTATTTCACAGCAGATATTGTGGGCTTCTAGATAATGCAAATCCTGACCTATCCTTGTTAGTTACCCATTCAACCTCACGGTTCATTAGAACTATCAGCCATTTCAGGCCTAACGACCCTTTTGGCCTATCGGCATTCGGCCTAATAGCCTTCGACCTAACGACATTCGGCCTAACGGCATTCGTCCTAATGGAATAGGATCTTAAATCATTTGTGTTTCACATATAAACCCGTGAAACCATATTTCTCGCGGCCAATCTTTAAATTACTGATTCTTAGAAAATTCGATGTGAAATGTTCACCACATTTTCAACTCCTATTTCTCATAATTAAAATTAATCAATGTTAAACCAGACTTGATGAATAAGTATTTGCGAACAATACACGTTAATAATCAATTTTATCCTGCAATCTGTCAAAAACGTGGAAAAAAATATGAGTTTAAATGCTTGGCCCATTTTCGATTTTCATCGAGGCATTAACCTTTTCATAGGCCAATTTGAATTTTGTTAGCGGTCATGGCCCAAGGCTATGCCTTTTGGGTTTTTAACGAATGATCAAGAGAGAGTCATGCGTTGGCCTCTCACCATGCTAATAGTATCAGGGCACATGACATTTGGGCTAGTGGTGCATTCGGACTTGTGTTGCCGAGAATATTTTTCGACTCCCAATTATCCACAAATCTGCTCATTTAAAAAAACGACGTTGCGGTTAAATGCATTATTCTGAACTAACCTTTCAAAAAGATAAAAACAAAAATATTGTAGCATATCAAGTATTGATAAATAAATGATCTACAGGTCTCAGAGCAACAATAATCTTCATAATATCTTCTGATGGTCTAAAAATACGCTCGAAGATAATAGATAAAAATTTAGCAGAAACCTTCATCTGGGAAATGATTCTATCTGACGATTGTTAAATAATCATACTGTTGCTGCCAACACTGCTCAAGCTTAAAGATGTTTGTGTGTGATGGGTAAAGCAAAATAATAGGAGCAAAGAGATTTGTGAACTACAGTATCAAGCAGTGTTGTGAATAGTCATGCAGGTGTGATTTGCTTATTTACAGCTACCAGTAGTATTTTCATCCACAATGAATTAAATGAAGTTATAGTTAATATCACAAAAATTAACACAGTAAGTTGTTAGACGATCACAAATTTATTGTTCTAACCTTAGTCTATTATCACAGGTATGAGAATAAATGTTACGGATGAACTGATTAAACATAAAAAGTGTAGTTCTAAAATGAGCTAAATACCGAATTATGTAAGTAATATTTTGTCATCTTATAATCTAACTAATGAGCTATTAAATTTGCAGCTTACAGCTGTCTCACACCCAGACGAACGGAGTTTGCGATATGATAAAAAGAATTCGGTTGCAAGCCGTCAAAAATCCAACTTTTCGCCGTAACACATACAGAAAGTCTAAAGACAAAAGGATTAGGGGCGAAGAGAAAATTGGAATGGGTAAATGATCGGAATAAAGTCTGACTGGATAAAGTGTTTTAAGTGGTTTGAGGAAAACTTACATAGCAAAAAAAGTAAAATAACACATTTTTTCCGATCCAAAACACTCGCGAGAGGGGAAGGACCTGGTGTAGTGGTTAGAACACACGCCTCTCACGCCGAGGACCTGGGATCAAATCCCATCCCCGAGATAGTCACTAAAAATTTCAGTGACGACTTCCTTCGGAAGTATATAAAAACGACGTCTTTTCATGTCTTTCGACGAATCTGTTTCCAAGTAATAATCACGACACGAGCGATGTGCTGCGAAAACGACGTAATATTTGAATATTTTTGTGCTGTGTACTCCAACCTTTCCAACGAAATAATAAAATATTTGCATTATTTTTTTTTTTTTGTAATATTGATACTTACCTTTTGAATTACTCATCTGGATCAAAATTGCATCGGAAAAATCTGAATTGATGGAGTTATTGACTTGTCATAACAAGGCCAAAATATCATCTAATCTAGTATATCTCACAGAGGTCCACTGAAAAGTTGGCATAACCCCAATATCCAAACATGTTTCTAGATGAGAAAAAAAAGTCAAACATTCATCTATAATATCAAATAGTTTAGAGCACATACACAAATTTCAAAGGAAATTTGTTTCTTTTCTTTTCACCGTAAGTAAAAACCTTCAATTCTGCATTAAAACTCAAGTTTTTCAACTCCCTCAAAACTTGCGTATCATTAGTTTTTTGCATAAGTTTTTCTGGCCGGTTAGTATTTTTTTTTATCTAGATTTAACATTCCCGGATGCATTCTGTTCGTCTGTCGTTACCCCATTAAATTAACAGCTTATATTGTAGCTGTACGTAAAATAATAAAAAGGACAGCTTCTTCGTATCATACAAACCGCTCCCCGCTACTCCCCGCGGTGACATCTTGCCCAAATGAATGAATCGATTGGTAAAGAATGCTCTTGTCTAAGGTTGCCTAAACATTCCTTTTGTGAAAAAGTTGAGAACCACAAAATGTACGGAAAACCGCAATTTGGTAAAAAATTTGTTCTATGATAAAAATGTTGAATATGCCCAAAACAGGGCCTGCAATCCTGAAACATGTTCCATAACACTTGTTATGATCAATACTGGTCAAATATTGAGAATACGTAATTTTTGCCATGAATTTTTGAATCTGGACCACTTTGTGTCTGAACACCAACCAAATGAACAAAAAGCTGTGAAGAAGAAGTCAAGTCAAAAACTATTTACTAGCGAAAGTGTTCCAATTATGGCCATTGTGGTTCCCTATTTTCCCATATGAGAAATTTTGATAGGTTTCACATTTTTAATATTTTTTAATGTTTTAACATCGAGAAACATTCTTTATCTTACTCCAAAAATGCACACAACTTTTCAAAATGTGAATGAACTAAAGTTACCACGTATGGCGAAATAGGGAACCACAATGTCCATAACTGGTACACCTACCCTTAATAAAATTCGACGTTTTGAATTTCGTCCTTTTGTTCGTTCGATGTTTTGACTCTAGAACTTTTGTCCCTTAATCTATTTATTATTAATTAATTAATTAAACTGAATAACTGGCGTAAATTTTATTGTAAGCATGAACTTTTTATCGATTTGATAGATTCCTTTCTCCCACACGTGCTGAGTACATCACCCTCTCCATTTGAAGAAGCAAATCTCAAGGACCACTTAATATATCGATGCGAAAAATGTATCACTATAATTGTATATATGTAGTGCACAACCCAAAAATTCTCAGTTTCATCAGGTCACTAAAACTTGAGATTTTCTTCGCAAAGTTTTGATGATAATTGTTAGATTGAGACAAAAGATAGGGGAAAAACACGGTCTCCCGTGTCACTTAAGCATGGTAAGCATTTTAATGATTCATAAGATTCTCAATGAGGCCAAAATCGGTGCAAGTTGTGGTCTTCCAAAAAATTCCTGGAGTTTGGTAAATAGAGAATTTCTTAGTAGCGTAATAAAATCACTTCTTCGTTTTTTTTTGTTCGAAATATTTCGATGCAAAATCTTTCAGTTCTAGCTTAATAATGGTTCAACATAATATAATTTGAGGTATTCATACTATATTAACAACCTGATTATTTTGGTGATCTTGAAGAACTTTGGAGTGTCAAATATTTCCGGTTGAAAATTTTAATGAAATAATTAGTCTATAGGCCGTTATCGAATTTCTGTAATCGGTTATTTCGTCCCTTAAGCCCTCCCACAAGCACACCACAGATTCCTGGATTGCATCGGAAGCGGCGCGGGAAACCGCCACGACAAAAGAACTAGGTATACGTTGAGAAGACCGCGATGACGATGTCGACGACTGAGGACCGACGCCGCTGCAGTTGCCGCGCCAAAGCCAGAGCCTAGTTTTTTAGGCTAAGCTTCTGTCGCCTGCTGCCGGCTACGCCGTCAACTTTGAAAAAAGCGTACACGAAACTTTAAATGAAATGAGTTTTCATATACATAATTGGCAGGGGATGCAGACGGAGGAACAACGAAAAGAGGGCAACGAGAGTTGCTGGAAGCTTTTTTTTTCGGGAAGCTCACTCGATAGCGACCAGCAGTACCAACCGAGATGAGACTTGCTGCAGAAGCGTCCTGAACATACCTCCGTCAACAGAAGGATCTATGAGCCCTTAAATGGGGTGGATAGTCGTTGCTGTCGACCGTTGCAAAAATGTCACCTGTAATCCGGAGTCCTTCAGAATTATGCATCTTGGAATTCAGGAAAAAATGCACAAACGGTATGCTGATCTGAGCAAAACAAAATCCGGAAATGAAACTGCCAATTTGGAGCCACCCCAGTACTCCCGTATACATGTAAAGGCATGGAATAGCGAAACTTTTTTTTTTCGCATAGTTTTGTGTGATTTTTTTCCCTCCGTTCGCTTCCCGGAAACGGTGCTGATGTTCTTTGATGCACTATGTAGTAATCTTAAGCTACACGCAAAGGATTTCTGCACACTATAGGCAGCTCTATCGAGTGTAAATTCCGGTGAAGGCAGCTGTGTCGTGGAATATGC
>NW_018735523.1:0-17058 GCF_002204515.2 Aedes aegypti | reverse complement strand
CGTTGATTCCTTTGGATCCAATTTTCTTGGATAGTTGCGCCACATGCTCTCGCCAACACTTCTGTCAGCTTCTCCTGCATCCCATGTTTGGAGGCGTCGCTTACTGCTCGGAGAGCCTCGACGAAAAGATCCTTGTCGAAATGCTTCGTCTTACAGCTTCGTTCTCCATTCCTCTCTCTGCCATAACTGCAGAACTTCTCTGGTCAACGCAGTAGTGGATCGGCTTGATGGTCACTTTGGGGTGTATTCTTCGCTAAATCTCCAGATCATATTGGTGATCAGCGACGGGCTGCAAAAGGTCACGTCGATGATTGATTCCCTACCGTCTTGGCGAAATGTGCTAGCGAGAACCGTCGTTGCACAGCCTTCCGTCGAGCTTCGCTAGAGCTTCCAGCAAACTGTAGCCTCTCGCGTTGGTCAGTCTACTACCCCACTCCACGACCCACGCATTGAAGTCTCCTCGATTATTACCGGCGTTCGACCGATCAGCTTGTCGGTTAGCACATCCGACATCTGGGTGCACTACTCTAGTGTCCATCTCGGGGGGCAAAAACAGCTACACACGAAGATTCCGTTAATTTTAACGATCACGAAACCCGTATGAGTGTTCGACTACTCCTTGGATAGCACAGCGTAACAAAAATGACATTTTTGAGTGTCTCAACGATCAAATTATGTGTCTTTAGTAGATTTTGGGTCGCTGAATTTGATGCCGTTTTCAGAAATGTTTTAGCACGTCACAATTTTTAGCTACAGGTCGCCAAAGTTGTACAAAACACAGGTTTTATCAATGTTTACATGAAATTTAAAGTATAATTTATCAAACTTTTTTGTGATTGAATCCATCAATCATGCAAAATAGAACTTGAACTTTCAGTTTAGATATAATTTGATTGTAAATTTTGCAATTAAATTCAGTTTAAATCGTTTTTTTAACATGCTTGCAGTCTCCATATAAAATTCTTCGTTTCTCTCATATGGCATAAGACAATACTTTTCAGAACCACCAAAAAATAACATTTTACCAGCGGAAGAATTATGAACTTCGTTGAAAAGTATTGTTTAACACATGAAGTTTGAATTTTGTGACAAATTAAGCAAATAAATTGCTATACAAGTTGGAAAACTTGTATGCAAGTTGGCTGAAATCGTAAAATTTAGCATTTTCAACAGTCAATATCTCAAAAACTAGACGTGCTATGATATTTTTGAAAATGGCAATGGATTCAGCAGCCCCTAATTGAGTAAATAGTGGTATTTTGGTGCTTGACACAAACACGTGTTCCGCAGTGTAGGGAATCGGTCCATTACTTGGATCGCCGTCGTCTCTGCTGTGTCTACTACCCAATAGGGTTCTAAAGCCCTGTCCCAATTTCAGTGCCAAACACTTAAGTTAAGGCCAAAAACACATGTTTACTTAATTTTTTAATGTTTTTCATTTGTTTAAGTACAAAAACACATTTTTATGTTTTTATAGATTTTGTCACACCCCTTGGTTTAAACTCAAATTTTGGGTGTATTTTGTTTTCCGTGTCCCTTCCGAAATGTCAGATAGGAACAACCCCAGTGTTAAAACTAAAACCCCTGTGGTATTTTCGTCGACTAAGCGAACGTCAAACATGATCTCAAGTGTCAATGTTCATTTATGGATCCATTTTGAAATTAAAGTTTGATATATCCGTTATTTGAGCGAGAAAAATTGCAAAAGTAGTTGCAGTAACATGCTCTTTCCTGTTATTAAATGAAAACAAGATTTCATTAAACATTTTAGGACCCTATTGACGTTATCGGGAGGAACCCAATACGGTTCTGCAATGATCGCAATCAGGATTGCCACATATACAGATTTATCTGTATTTTACAGATTTTATCGAATATTTTGTGACCAAGAATCTTTATATACAGATAACAAATTTAGTGGAAATATACAGATATACACATTCTGTATACATAATTTGGCCAGAATTATATAGATTTATACAGATTTTTGAGAAAAATGAAATTTGGATTTTTGAAAACCTTATTTTGTTTTCTTTGATGTGTCGATTTCGCAATGTAGTTACAAATGGTTTGTATTTCAATGAATTTCTTGCATAATGTTAACTTCTTTCTCAATTTTGATGCATACAAATTTAATATACAGATATTTTGTTCTAGGATCAGAAATACAGATAACACTGCGGAACACGGTTTTGTCTCAAGCACCAAAATACCGCTATACTTAATTAAGGATTGCTGAATTCATTGCCATTTTCAGAAATATCATAGCACGTCTAGTTTTTGAGATATTGGCTGTTGACAATGCTAAATTTGACTATTTCAGCTAACTTGCATGCAAGTTGTCCAGCTTGTATGGCAATTTATTTGCCTAATTTGCATCAGAACTCTAACTTTATGTGTATAACAATACTTATAAACAAAGTTCATAATACTTCCGATGCTCAAACGTTATTTTTGTTGGTTTGGAAAAGTATTGTATTGTGCCATATAAGAGAAACAAAGAATTTTGTATGGAGACTGCAAGTATGTTGAAAAAATCGATTTAATCTAAATTTAACCGTGCAATTTCAACCAAATTATATCTGAAATGTAAGGTAAAGTCCTATTTTGCATGCTTGGTGGATTAGTTCCCAAAAAATTATGATGAATCATTGTTTAATTTCTATGTAAACATCAATAAAACCAGTGTTTTATGCAACTTTTTATGCAAAAATTGTGACGTGCTGGAATATTTCTGAAAACGGCATCAGATTTAGCAGCCCCAAATTTACTAGAGACACATAATTTGATTCTTGAGACACGCAAAAATGTCATTTTTGTTACGCTGTGTAATTGAAGTAAAATATACAGAAATAAAAGTGGCAACTCTGATCGCAATGTCGCACTTTGTTTCTGTTGTCGACTGCCACAGCAGTTGTTGTGCGGCGTCGCAATGATTGAGGTTCACCTGCGTTATCTTCGCCTTCTGATATTTGACACATTTGAAGCCACCCATCGTATGGGCGTTACCTTCCTCCATCTTACACAGCATGCACCTAGGTGTCTTCAGGCAGTCCCTGCCAACGTGACCTTTTTCACCACATTTCCTGCAGTGTTCGGACCTGTCCGGGCCTTTGCAGTTTATTGCCCGGTGGCCTAAATCCATGCATTTTGTAACAGGATAAATGCGGGGCAAACCCTTAAAAATGCAAAAACTAGACGAAACGATACGAAACCTGTGTTTTCGGTACGCCTGCGCCGTAGATATCCTGAAAACCGGACTCGGTAACAGAAGAGAAGCAGTTCTCAACGACCAACTTAAACGGAACTCAATTCGAACCGGACTGCTCTTCTGTTACGGACAGAGTGAACCAATACCCTAAGGGATTTGAGAAACACTGTCGCTTAAGCGCCAACACGCTTTGCAGCGTGATGCGACAGTGCACGTTATCAAATGTGCCCGACTAACTTACCCAGGGCGGGTCTATCGATCGCGGAACCAAACTCAAAAGACTCTCAATTTAACGGAACTGACTTTACCAAATCACTACAGTTTGTACGGTATTCAACGGGATTCGACTTGTTGTGTTCATTAGGGTGTTAGTAGTGTGCATACAATGGTTTACTTATTAACTATTTTGTCTAACCTTCAATAGCAACTAGGTTGCTCGATGCTCTTGCTTGAGGCGCCAGGCAATGTTGGCGACGCTGGTGACGCTAGTAGAGGCTGGAGGACGTTGACGAAGACGGCGACTTTCATTCGGTCCAGCTGGCCGAACAATGGCTGGCGGTTGGTACCCGCTACAGTGGAGTCGCTGTAAATCGTTCGATTGTGAACGGACTGGCCGTGGTCAGCAATATTACGAAATTGGACGAACGCTGGTCTTCATACGTCTCACTGCACACCTGGTTGCAGCGGGGCTAGCGCGACGGCGCCGGTGAAGGATCGCGTAGGGCCAGTCACGTCTAGCGGAAACTTGCAGACGATTCGAGAAATGTGCGAATGATGGGCTTTACTTGCTCAGGGTGTTTACTGGGACCCCTACGAAGCATGCGGCGACGCAAGGTATTGTTCCTCAACAATGGGCTGGAATGGGGAGCGTGGTCCAAAATGGAGTCTGGGACCAACGCCCACGAGGCGGCGGCTTGTTCGACGGGAGTGCCGTCTTTTCTCGTGGCCACTTCCGATTTGGACTTGCCCGTAATAAAAACCTTCGTTCGAAGGTTTTGGCCTTCGAACAGAAACACATTTTCGATTTAGAATCACATTGTGTGGATACTAGCATCACTATATTACCTGTACTACTAAAGCTCACTTTTCAGCTGGCTTATGTTTTATCTTTGCAAATGCACTCACTGTGCCACTATGGAAGGGAATTAAATTTAATATAATTTTCTAATTCAAATTCACAAGTGATTTACCGTTGCAATTTAACTATCACACCGCACAATTGAATTTTAGATTTGGAATATTTTCTATTGTTTGAACTCACTCACTATAGGGTCGATTTTGGAATGATCGTTTGCCTGCCTTTGAGGATTCAGTAGACCTCTGGAAAGGATTGCGCCAAAGTGTGTCGCCTCCTGATTGGTTAATCCAGTTAATTAATTTGAGAGAATTCTGAGAGTAGCATTTCTGTGCTCAAAAATAAAAAGCAAAAGGTTCGCGTGGCTTGGTTTCTGTTCGTGCTAGAATAACAGTGGGACTAATTTGGATGCGTTACGTGAGGTAACTCTCAATTAACCCAGCTTGAGTTATGAAGCGCTTTGAGCTGGATTGCTTCGGACCACTTCTAAGGCTTCGCTACGCGAGCATCTCTCCACCGAATTTGTCTCCCGAGGAATCAGTTTCAGCGGGAAAATTGACCATCCCACCTTGACCTTACCAGCCTCGACGAGTTTTTTGGCTGCTGCAACTGGTAATTGGATCGTCGCTATTTGCAAACCCTCGTACGCTCTCCTCAGCCGGATGGATTGCGGTGCTTCTTCCAGGTTGCATTGAGATAACAGTGGCCCCCTCACGTCGTCTTCTGTTGTGATCTCGTCCAGTTCTCTACATTCGATCACTGCCTCCTGGGATAAGGCTCTCACGCTTGCCTCGTTGCCCAGCGACTTCGCGACGAGCTCCCGGCATGCCGAATCAAGAGCGACGGATCTTTTTTGAGCTCAAAGAGCATGTCACCTTTCTGGATGCGCCTGGTTTCCATCACGTTTTCACCTAGCTTCTTCAGCTCTGGATCCTCCCTCACTCTCCTGAGAATCGCCGCATAGCTTGTCTTGTCACTTGCCTCAATGACAAGAGCATCGCCCCTGAACCTCTCACGAGGTGACCGTCGCTTTTCTTTCTTCTTCGGTTCCTTTTTCCTATTCCTCTCCTTACGTGCTGTATTCCTCTCCTTATGACCTTTCACGGTGCGCCATTCACTGCCGTTCTGCTCGCAGACGCAATCATTGTCGCTTCTCTGCTTTTTGCGATCTTCCTGTTCTCCTGGTGTATCCCTTGTTCTTTTTTCCGAGCGGGTGGTCGGATTGTTCCTAGGCGTCTCCTGTGCAACGGCTGTTGCATTCACCGAAATTAATGCTTTTTCGACTTTTTCTGCTCTACTCCGCAATTCCTTCTGTCCGCGTTCTGCGGCTGTAACGGCAGACTTTATGCTCGTGACCAGCTGCTTGATTCTGAGGTGGACGTTGTTTTTCGTCTTGACGAACTCATAGAGTTCATTGACCTTCCTTTTTACTTCCGACAGCTCCGACTTCTCATGCTGCCGGTCGTCTTGAGCGGTGCTACTCCCCGACATCTCGCTGGTTTCTCGGTGGCTCACTCGGTGTGCTGCATCTGCTAGTGCTGGCTGCTACCGTCTGTGGTATCACTGGCGATCTCTGCATCTTTCCGCTCCTTGCGAATACTACCGCGTCTTAGTTTCCCCCACTAGATTCTCCATCCAAATCGATTATTTGCTCCATTCGATTGGGTCCTTCGGGCCGCTATCTCTACTCGTTGTATTTAGTCGCCACTCGTGATCCCATGGTCATCTATGCAAGCAGGGAGGCCATGCTAGAGTTGACACAATCCTTCATGGGAGTTGTGTTCAGAGCCGGATCGGCGTAAGTCAGGAATGTTATATCTGAGCCTACTGCTCACCGAGGTTGGTGACGAATTTCGAACGTACACGAAGGCCTGCCAAGGTTTTATCAGGACAGGGGCAGTTTCCTCATAGTCCTATTCGCCGTTTCAAGTTGGTGTCACCCTTCCTTACTCAGGTAACAGTAGAGTACACTGCCAGCCCACGTCTGTTAGTCGACGTATCCCATCCGTAATCCGTGTCCTGTCCGTTGTTCTGCGTTGTGACCAGTATACCATAATTAGGATTTTACTGGCATCCGACGCCAGAAGGCTAAGGTACTTTGGAAGCGGTACCAGGTCGCTTGTTCAGGGTTACTTGCAGATATGTGTTTTTTTGTAGAGATTCACCCAGAGCCCTCTGATGAATCCTTAAGTGTAGAACTAGCCCTCGTGCGTTAAAATACACTCTAATAAAGATTAAAAAAAAAAAAAAATCTGATGAATCCCCATCACATCCTAGGTAGATCATGCTTGAGCCCTGGTCAGATGGACCAGACGCTCGGCCACCTTCCGAAGGAAGTAATTGTAATTTTGTAATTTATTGTTTTATTGATTACGTTAGCCTGTTAGTCATACTGTATAACAGGTCAAGGAAACGGGTATGGGAAAAATACAGTAGTGGTTCTAATAAAACTTGACAAATTCGTGGAACAGTTAGGGGCTTAAAATACATTTTACAGTAATTTATCCTGAAGGTTATTCATGTTAATCTTCTGATCGCAATTTTGAGGGATGAGAGAGTTCGTTTTTGTTTAATCTCTATCGATAAACTATTCCAGCAGGATGCTCCAGCAATTAAAACACTCCTTCCGCTTACTGTCGTATGCCTGGGTATTACAAACGATCGTGTTCGTTGTTGCTGTCCCTGTAGTAGGAGGTCTTGGATGTAATCCGGTAGGTCACCATCGTATCCTCGCTTCATGAAACTGCAGGTGCGTAGATGATAATTCGCCGGTAAGTCGTGACCAAGAATGGCGTTTCTGACGGCTATTGTGGTATCTTCGACGTCGCAAGCCATGTACAAACCGTACAGCTGATTTAAAACAACGATGGAGCTGTTCCTTGAGTGCTACAGAAAGGCCATGATATACACTATATCACAGTATGTTAATATAGGCATCACTACGGCCTGAACGAGCTTCCGACGTGTTGGTATAGAGAGGACTGAGGCAAATCGGCGGAAGGTTCTCAAGGTGTTGTAGAACTTTTTGAGTGACACTATTAACTTGGTGGGACCAAGTCATATTTCTATCCATTTCTAGTCCAAGGTTGGTGACTGCATCGGACAATGGTACAACTTCCCCGCTAAAGACTATATCTGTTTGTGGTGCAAAACTACCAGTCTTGCTGAAGATAATAGCTTTAGTTTCTTCGGATTCGGATGTAGGCAGTTTCTAGTGGCCCTACATGTGATAGCGTCAAGGTCGTCATTGATGGTTCTGATTAGCTCGTCAATGTCACTCACTGGTCCCGAGATGTACACCTGCAAGTCGTCTGCGTACAGTTGATAGTTACACTTCAGGCGACGGGCAGACTGTTAATATAAAGGCTGAATAAGAGTGCACTGAGACAGGATCCTTGGGGAGTGCCATCGGTGACTTCACGTTCAGTTGATGTTTCGTTCCCAAGTCGAACAGATTGGTACCTCTGACTGAGGAATGATGCAACTAGTCCACAAGCAGATTCTGAGAACCTAAACTCTTCACTAAGTTTGATTTGCAGTAAACGATGGTTAACGCAATTGAATGCTAGTGAGAAGTCCACTAATACCATAACAGTGCAGCGGTTATTGTCAAGGTTGCCGTAGATATCGTGAACCATTTTCGTCAGAGCCGTTCTAGTTCCAAATCCTTTTCTGTAGCCCGACTGACAACGATCCAACAGGCGACAGTTGGGATTATCCAGATGTTCAGTAATCTGAATCAGCAGGATTTTCTCAAGCACTTTTGAAATAGCTGGAAGAACACTAATAGGACGATAGTCCTTGGGTAGAGAAGGAATGCTTGTTTTTGGGATCGGTGTGATGATGGCTGATTTCCATAGCGAAGGAAATGTTTTCGAATCGATAACAGCATTGAACAAATGGGAGAGTGGTTGCAGAATAAAGGGACACAGTAATTTGATAAAACGAAATCGGGATGCTATCGGAACCAGTAGCATTTGTACGGACTTCGAAAATTTTTCGACAAACTTCATCAACATTTGTGCGACGGAAGTTGAATTCATCTGCACCGCGATCAACAGCTGATCTGTGGTTCGGCTCATTTTGCGTGTCGAGCTCTTCCACATCCCCTAATTCACGATGGCCTTCACAAAAGAACCTGTTTAGCTCTTCCGCACTGATCTCGTCTGTTGAATCTTGTCTTGATGAGTTGTGAATGCCTTCCCTTCTGAGGTTGCACCAAAGCTTCTCGCTGGAAGGTCATGTCCAAAGTGCTGCTCCGCATAACCCTTTTTTGGCACGGTCCCGCTTCTGAACGTAGTTGATCCAATTAGTATCGCCTCTTCTTTTGTTTGGATTACGTGAGTAAAGCTTGAATGCAAGATTTCTCAATGAAATCGCTTGTTTGATTTGCTGCGTGATCCAAGGGGTTCGTTCGTCTCGTACGGTGATTGTTTGTTCTGGAGCATGTGCGTCCAGAAGACTTTTCAACTCTAATGTTAGAATTGTTGCCTTAGCTTACGTTATTGTTGTCAAAAAAGGATTGAAGGTCCTTGGCTTGAAAGTCTGCCTGTAGCTGCATCGCATCAATGTTCCGGAAGTTTCTTACACAAATCCGCTGTCTGCGTGGTTTTTTCATTCTGATGTCTGTTAGCAGATATACCACTTCAATGGTCTGAAATGCTGCTTCCAAGAAATGCTTTTGCTTTCTTGACGTACTGAGGACAGTCGGTGATAAGTAGGTCTATCGTAGACTAAGAGATGTCGGTGATTCTGGTAGGACCTGTGCTGAGAATGGACCATTAAAATAACCAAAACGGCCCGCTATGAAAAGCATAGATAGCGCCACCGTAGCCTTGTGTGTTTGACATAACAGCAATGCTGTCACAATGTTAAATCCCATATACAGTGGCGCCATTGTTTTGATGCGGTGAGCACTTGCAAAAACTACAGACGGCAGTGAGTGTCTGATGAAATTGTAGCCGGGGACGCGCACTGGCCCTACGGGAGAGGAGGCCTTCAATTTTGTCTCAGTAATTGCGAAAAGATGATACTGATTTGCGTCGAGCAAGAGTTTTACACCATCAATGTGATGCTCCAGACCCCTGACATTCAGGTGTCCGATACGAAGATTTGCAAAATTTGGCATATCTATTTGGAAACGTCAGCGTGGCAGTCAATTAGCAGTGTGAGGAAGTAGAAGTATCTGCTGACACCGCATCATAAAAAATCGACGACGCATCTCCAGCGTTAGTGGCGTTCCCTGCTAGTTCGTGAAGTTGTTAATATTGTTTATGGATGTGTACCGCTCATGTTCGGGGAGCAGAACGGAGACACGATCGTTCTTAACGAATACGGATTTCAAGACATTAGATTGCTTGAGACGAAGAGCATAGTTACGTATCCTGAAGGTGGGAAGCGACAAGTACTTCATTAATGGTGAAGCGATACTCTAGACACTGTCCTCCTTTAAGGTTGGATAGCTTTGCCTCACGGTACCTCTCAAAATACTTCCGCATCACAGCCTGTCTCAAAAATTACAATGACGGTGGGACTGATTGAGCGGTCAGACCATTTGGATGGTTTCACAGGTAGACGGAAACACTCTATTACGTGCGGCAGCTCGTTTTGGCTGTCGAGGAAGTGCAGTATACTTTCGACGATGGCGTGAGCATTTCTCCTTCGTTGAACGGTAGTTTGTTGATTGCGAGCCTACACGAGTTGATCGTCTGGGAGCAGGTGTTGGCCAGCTTGGCTCCTGTTTCGATCATCTCGAGTTTATCGTTTAGATTGTTGACTAAGCGATTCTGGGTTTCTTCTCTTTCGCTGGTACGGTTGATATCATTTAACCTGTTTGCATCCGGTCGAATTGCTTTTTGCTACTCGTTTTGACCGCATTCAACTCGGTTTGCATTTTGGAAATTAGCGAAGAGAGCTCCTGCAATTCTGATTGCAACTTTGCAACCTTCGATTCGAGTTCTTGAATACATTTTCCCAGCGGAGGATCGCTGTTGACTGTTGCTGCTTCTGAACTAGGCTGCCGCGGATTGAACAGCTTTCGCAAAAGTATTGAAAATTTGACACATTTGCCATCTGAGTGTCGGAGATTCTCACGAAAATCGCATGGTACCACGTCAGACATGCATCGCAACATATCCACTTTATTTGCACTGCTTTCTTCTTTTTTCCTCCTTTTACCTTCGACGGTGGAGTTCCACGATTACAAAGTCCACAAATATCATCGCTCATGTTACGGAAATGTGATACATGTTACGGAAAGGTGTTATTCGAAGGACGCGAAGAACTATTTATAAAAAATTAAATTCTCGCGGCGCGGACGGCAACAAACACTATTTCCAGTAACTAGGGGCTCTCATGCAACTATTCACAACTGTTTAAGAATTATTACGTTTGATAACACTACAGAACTTTGAAATATTCTTGTGTTGTTTTACTTTGTTGCTGCCGCCTATTACAGTGTTACCAACTTGTGTACTAAAGGTGGTATTCCATACGGCTGTATGTACGAGTTTCACTTGGAAAGGGTAAGGATCCCAAGCTCCCACCTGGAACCCCCTCACTCTAGCTGATTTCAGAAGGACAACAGTGCCCAGGTTGCACTACCAGCTAAGTACGCAACCCTTAGTTGGAGGTCTTTGTCATCGTTAGACCCGTGGAAGCGTGAGGTAGGGGCTTGTGAGGACCAGAGCTATGGATTCTACCCCATTACCCCGAATGCCATTTCCCCGAATGCCATCACCCCGAATTCCATTACCCCGAATTCCATCACCCCGAATGCTATTTCCCCGAACTTACAATTATTTTGCCATGATAATATTGATGACATTTCTCCATGACATTAGAATTCGGGGTAATGTAATTCGGGGTGATGGGTCGTTCGGTGTTTTGGAATTCGGGGTGATGGCGTTCGGGTTAATAGCATTCGGGGTAATGGGATTCGGGGTAATGGGGTAGAATCGTAGGTACTGGTTCAACCTGGAGAACTCGAGAATCGGCGGATTAGCTGCAGGCGCAAAAGTTGCGCAGGGCTCTGGCGAGAGCAACGAAGCGTAGTTATCACAGAAGCGGCAGTAGAAACTTGGCCCTGGCGCGATGCCAGCAGTACGAAGAGAGCAAGGGAAGTGCAGGAGCGTAAGATTCACGTGAGTCATACGCAGAAAGCGAAGCACGGAGCGGTGCAGCCAGGTCCGTCCCACTCGGGCTCAGATTGGGTACCACTTCTAGTACTGCATTTGGTCCCTCGGTAGTGCAAAATGTACCCAAGTTTGACAGATCGCAGTACACTTTGAACGGCATTCTAGATTACCTTATGAGCCATAAAATTTTAGCCAACTGCAAGGGACATGGGAGTCTTTAATTTGTCTTTGGTGCAGCGGTTAGCACATTAGCCTCCCCCATAACGTAATGCCAAGAAGCAGTTCCGGGGGAATGGCTCGTGGGCCAAGATGGATTTAGTCGGTATGGATTCGAATCCGACACTCTGGCGCACACGATGGACGAATTCGATATGACTAGCCTCCATATCGAGCGTGAAACGCTGGGTTAGTTCGTAAATGCAATTTACCACCTTCTAAAATTAAAAAAAATGTAGGTATGCTCTGAATTATGAACACATGTCACGATGCCAAAAGCTGATTGCATATGTATTTTTTGTGATTTAATTAGAAAAAAAATCGCCTGATCGGAAAACTATGCCTTAAAATATAGCCTTTAAAATGAAACATTACAGGCAATAATAAAACAAATGAGAAGAATTGTTTTTTATTTCTTTCTTTATTATAATTTACGTAACGTAAGAAATCTCCTTCTTGAAGTGTTACACTAACTCAAATTATGTGTTAACTAACTCAAATTATGTTCCTGAATTTGATTTTCCTGACTGTTCTACTGCAAGCGCTCAAGTTCTCTAGGCAAACCACTTTTGAAACCGAGTTTGAAACTATAAATGCAAAAATGCCGAGGTCGGCGGAACTCAAAAGAACCGCCAACAGAAAGGTGAATATCAGATGACCCAAAATGGGTCGTTGCTGAAACGATGAACTGACAGTCGGGGAAAAATAGCACATCCAATTGTATTATAATGCTTATCATTGCTTATTTATAAACATTTGGACAATTGGAGAACCAGAACAGACGATCGAATATCAAAGTAAAGTTACATATTTGTAGCCAAATTTAGCCTGTTCGGACAATACAAGCTTCAGATATTAGTTGAAAGAACAGCTTATTTTGAAAAGAAGGGTACCGTTAAGTCACCATGCGGCCTCCATTCACCGTGCACATATACAAATTCCTACAGAATATTCATACAATTTTCACAAATTATTCTTTTGTCAGCAAAATAAGATAAAACTGATGGAATGAAGTAGTTTTTGTCACAAAGCATTTTGAAAAACCTAGTTTATGTAGTCAAAATCATGTGAATTCTGTTTGATAATGAGATTTTTCAACACTCTTAGGGGCCGTTCAAATATTACGTAACGCAACAGGGGGAGGGAGAGGGTCTTACATACATACATTTGAATGAACCCTTAGTATGAAGTGACCATACGTCCCGCTTTTCGCGGGACAGTCCCGCATTTTAACCTTTTGTCCCGCTCTGAAAAGTGTCCCGCGAAATGTACCGCATTTCACTAAAATCATAAATATGTCCCTCATTTCTAGAGCAGTTATTATTACTACCAAATTTGCATTTGCTTACCCAGCATGTACAGTATGCATTTGTTAATGGTTTGAATTTAAAATTAAGTACAATTTGAATTCGTTGCCTTTTAATGGTTTGTTTGAAGCAACAGAAAATTTGTGCAAGTTTTATAAATGCAAAAAATCTTCTCAGATCAGATCAGCGGTCATAAGCTTCTCTTTGAGCTACAAATTCTCAAGGCATATTTTTCCAACCTTTAAGATATATATTTATTGTTATAAAATTCTCTGCGAACGCTGCTCAGGATTCCAATGTTTATGTACACTGAAATAAAATCTCCATTATATTTTATGTGCAGAAATCGAATAGATGCAAATTTTTTACCTCGCAGTAGATTTTATGTGCCGCATATCAATCTTATTTGATACCAATGAAATAAAATGTTCATGCACATATTTTTCACTTGCATTGTAATGCATTATGAAGGTCACGTTGTTACAACCTATTAAGGTTGCAAATTGAATTCAAGAATAGAAACTCGTAGAGCAACGGACACAACAATATGATGCCTTCTGTATCATTATTTTTTGGAGGTAATCCCATTTTTATTATACGTTACTAAGCATTTATGGTTCCCGTTTTCCAACAGATTCCGAGAAGTAACAGGACTGCATCGGATTGAACTCTACGATTGTGAATGTCACGTTGGCACGTTGCTAGGAATTAACAGGATTCTCCGACTCTGAACAAATTCTAGCGCAAACGCCCATCGCTAATCCCACCTACAGCATACAGTTCACTTCATCACTATTAAGACCACGAAAATGCAGCCGAGAGTTCAATGAACGCAAATGAGCCTTCAATTAGCTCTTGATTTATTTTTATATTTAAAGAAATGGGGGAAAATAAACATTTTGGTCACAGATAATTTATATTGGCGTGATTACTTAAAATAATGTGCAATCGCATTTATTTTATAAAGGCACTGCATTTAAAAGCTAATCGTTACCGAGTCGTAACTTTTATGTGCAGAATTAATAAAGTGCAAATGCGAAGCTTGATTGCAAAAATATATGTGCGCTGCACATACAATCTAGATGCAGTTTCTGCCCAGTGTAAGTTTCGGTTTCAGAACTTGTGATAGTTTTCTTCTAGATCATGTGAAATCTCCTTTAGGTTTTTTTGTAAAAGCTTTTCTTTGGATGCTGTAAGAATTATGCTCCGGATTCTGTTTACAGGAAGTAGAATTTAATCTTTAAATTGAGAAAAGTCCATAGTGTGGACAGCTAAAGTAGAATAAGGTATTGTATGCAAATATCTTGGACAAATAACAATTAGGGTGCCGGTGCCATTAGTGAACTACCTAAGCTATAAAAAATCATAACAAAATAACGAAAAGCCCTAACAGAGATCTTTTGGCATCAACAGAAAGATTTCAACTACTACTATATGGGAAAAATATGAAAAGAGTGATAAAACTAATTTTTTAACATAAAATTGCTTGAGCCACTATTGGTACACGTGTTCCAGTAGTTGCGCTAGTGCTCCAGTAGTAGACGTTCGGAAATGATACAAGGAATTTTAAACAAAATGGTAAATTTTAACATAGATTTTACATTTTTCCCTCCGAACAGCAACTATATCTTTCGAATGAACCATAAAGATCATCTCTGGGACTTTTCTTCATTTTTAAACATCTATTTCAAAAACTGCTTCCAACCGTTGATCCACTACTGGAACACGACGGCAACTATTGGTGCAAGGGAAACTTAATTATTTATATGACTTTTTGATAAAATGAAAAGCTGAAATTTGGCAAATCGACTAAACTAGAGGCGATCTATCAACCAAAAATAGCACATGTCGTTTTTATCGAAAAATGTAGGTTTTATTCCATAGTCCAATCTACTGATGCATTACAACCATTGGTACCGGCACCCTATTCCTGTTTTGTTTCCAATTCGCTCAATTTTGAGTACCGCAATCGGGGGTCATATTGATCACTATTTTACAACTTTTTTTCATGGTATCCATTGGAATTCAAGTATTGTTAAAATTATTTCGACAAAATCAGTACTTCATTGATCTTTATTAGTTTATGTTTTCGACTTTTCATGAAACAACAATTCACATTTCATAAAATAAAGAAATAAAAATCCTATTTACTTAATTTGGGTCTCCTGAATTTAAAAATTATGTCAAAAATCTTACAATTCCTGTATTAGATCATTTTACTGCAAAATTAAACTTTGTAAATCTGTATAATACGCCTAAATATAGGCAATTTCCCTTTAAATAAGCAAGTTATTCGAATTTTATGAGCAAACAACTTTTCTTGTAATGCTGTATGACTTCAAAACTGAGATCATTAGTTCACACTTAGGCTTACATTGTCATATCTACCTTTCTCAAGTGATGTTTATTATTCTACCTTATGACATGTTTTGTGCTTCTGCTTGAAAAACATTGGCTTTTACGGATTTTTTCCACTGTAGACAATTGACCAGTATTTATAAAAAAGGATTGTTGTTATTTTTAATAATGTGTGAAATTTTGTCCCGCTTTGAAGCAAGATATATCTGGTCACTTTAAGTAGGAACACCAAAAAATTCACATTTTTTCATTTTAACGCAAGAGTATGAAATTTTTCAAAATTTCAACAAGTTTTCACTGTGGATACTATTAGCAAGATGGATTTCATTGGCCCATTCCGGTAAATGATTTTCCGGTAAATGGTCTTCCGGTAAATTGCATTCCGGGTAGTGTCGGAGAACCTTTGTTACTATATTAAGACATTCAATAAGACTTATATATAGTCAGTTGAATTAAACCAAATAAATAAATAAACTTAAAGTGTTGAAATTTATGTTATTATATGCAAATCAAAGGCTTAAGACTACGCTTTCAAATAGGCCTATTGAGCTTAAATCGGTTACGATTTCGTTGAGATACAGCTGTTTGAAGTTTGTAAGGTGATCCCTACCCGGTCAACCATTTCTTCAATTTTCTTCACATTTCTTTATGTCGAGCTTTAAAGACGCTCATATAACAAATCGATAGCGATCGTCATCGATTCATAAAGAAATTCAACGCTCATTAAGTAGTATCCCGGTCAACCATCCTATGCGCTACTTTAAATATCTTTATCCAATAATATAGATTTCTGTCGTTTTTACTTTACTGTTAATTCTGTTACGTATATTTATGTATCTTCATCGATCCATAAAACTTCATAAGTAACTTCCTTTATCAAGCATACGATATAAATCTTCAACGAAACGGTACTAAATTTCGTTCAATCATCTTTTATCGGTAGAACTTTAGTTACTTTTATGAATATTCATCGGAAAATGTGTCACGAATGATGCCAAAGTAACGTTATATATTGACAACGAAAAATGAAGCTTGGTATCGAGGCACCTTTATCACTCTTTTCAATATCATTTCGTAAAGCAGCGTAAAGATATTCCAAAGAAAGATAGATAGATAGTAAAGATAGGCCAACTCTTCCCCTGTATTGAACTGCAAATGAATCACAATAGTTTATGAATAGTTTTTTCCACCCTTAATTATATAAGTAAGCATGGCTTATTTGGTAAGTATCCTCCGATTTCCCATATCATTGGAGTTCAAATCCCAATTTAAAAAAGTGACAAAAAAGTTCATGATAAACATAAACAAATTGACAAGGTGCGTATAGAACCCCACAAATGTTTTGGTTCACGATCGATTTTTTTGCAAGTCGATAAAGTAGGAGATTTTGGTCTCGAAATTTTGATAAAAATCTGTATCAACATTTCACGATACTACCCGGTCAACCATCCTATGCGCTACTTTAAATATCTTTATCCAATAATATAGATTTCTGTCGTTTTTACTTTACTGTTAATTCTGTTACGTATATTTATGTATCTTCATCGATCCATAAAACTTCATAAGTAACTTCCTTTATCAAGCATACGATATAAATCTTCAACGAAACGGTACTAAACTTCGTTCAATCATCTTTTATCGGTAGAACTTTAGTTACTTTTATGAATATTCATCGGAAAATGTGTCACGAATGATGCCAAAGTAACGTTATATATTGACAACGAAAAATGAAGCTTGGTATCGAGGCACCTTTTA
>NW_018735522.1:0-34731 GCF_002204515.2 Aedes aegypti | reverse complement strand
TCGGATGCAAATTTCCATAAAGCTTCCCCTAATGTTCCTAAATGGACCTGAAACGAAAAGAATAGATACATTAGTTCTGCTTCCTTAAACGCTTGAGTTTATTTTTATTTCTTTTGACATTCCTTTTTATGCGAATACTTCGAATATTATTCTGCAAACATTTTGTTTCCGAAAAACGATTATCTAATTTTTTTCTGGTGTCTTTCTTTACGTAGACGTCTGAATTGACTGGAAACTCAGGTGGGTCTTCTTTAGAGGAATTGTATTTTTTCATTTTCTGAGTTGCTTTATTAAGAAAATTTGATACCTTTTTAAAAATGTCAGTTGCTTCTTCGGCGATCTGTTGAGGATTGACGTTATTTCTTTGATTGAATACAATCTCATTGGGTGTGAATGAGGTTGCGGAGTGGACTGTATTGTTATACAGTGCGGTAACTATTGCAATTATTTCGGATGATTGCACTTCAGGAAATTTGTGCTTATTTGTATTAAACAATTCGATAATGGTGCTGTGGGTTTTCTCAATCTGACCATTAGATTCTGAGGAAGAGGCAAATTCTATTTCAGTTCCCAAATTAGCCAAGAATGTTTTTAACTGTAAGCTTGTAAAAGCTGCTTCGTGGTCGCATATTATTCTGTTGGGGCACCAAATGTTCGAATGTATTGAGCCAAGGCATTTTGAATATCTGTGAGGTTTCTGGATGCGATTTCCATTATTTGTAGATGTTTAGAGAATGCACAAATTAATGTTAAGTAATTATTTTTATCTATGCCGAATATGTCGATATGGACTCTGTCAAATGGTTTGGTTTCTATTGGTCTAGGTGATATCTTTATATTGTAAGGTCTTCGTTCGTATTTATGTTTTGCACATATTGTGCAAGTATTGATAATTTGCCTGATACATTTAATCATTTTTGGAAAAAAATATGATCTCTTCAACTTTTTTTCAACTTCAGATATTCCACGGTGAGCTCTTTCGTGTTCGGTCTGGATCAGTAATTCCTGTCTTTCAACCGTAGTTACGTCTTCCACCATATTTTGCGTTAACACAAAATGTGTGTTGATAATAGAGAAGTGTTCTCTGTGTACCTCTTGTATTAATTGGAGTAAACTTTCCGGTGCCAGAATTGCAGTTTGTGAATCAGAAGCATACTCTTTCAACCATTCAGCTAAATTGTTTTTATTGTAAGTAGTTGAGCATATGACAACTCGTCTAAACCGAGGAAAAGGGTTTTCAGTTATGATACTATTAAATGTTGCATTTCTGAATACAATTTGGTTTTTGTAGCTATTGATAGGTTTCTCGGTGAAGTGTATGAAAAAATCGCTGATGTATCTGCGGAGTGATTTGTATCGGTTGATTCTTCGTCTACCTCATTGGTATTGGCGTCAATTTTACGGCTTAGCGCATCCGCGACGACGTTTGTTTTCCCTGATTTATAGATCACATCGTAATCATAATTTTCCAGTTCAAGGCTCCAGTTAATTAGTTTGAGATTCTTTTTTGAATTTTTAATGTATGTTAGTGGTTTATGGTCCGTAATGAGGGTAAACTTATTTCCACAAAGGTATGGCTTGAATTTGTTGATTGCCCATATTATGGCTAAAGCCTCTTTTTCAGTAGTGCAGTAGTTACATTCTGTATTATTTAGTGTTCTGCTGGCGAAAGCTATTGGTCTTTCTGGACCATCTTGTTTTTGTGAAAGTACGGCCGCCGAGCGTAATTGCTCGCGTCGGTCGTTAGAATAAATGGTAGTTCGAAATTAGGATAGGCGAGAACTTGATCTGAAGAGATAATTGTTTTTAATTTTGAAAAGGATTCAACATAATCTTTGTCATTGATATTGATTTCCATTTCTTTTTTCAAATATTTTGTTAGGGTTTAGTAATTTTAGAATAATTTTTGATAAATCGTCTGTAATACCCGGTAAGACCTAAAAATTGTTTTATTTGCTTTGGTGTTGTGGGCAATTTCCATTCTAAAATTTGTTGTATTTTGTCTGGGTTTGGTTTGATGCCGCTAGGGGTAATAACATGGCCCAAAAATTCTGTCTCGGTTTTAAGGAACTCACATTTGTCCAACTGAATTTTAAGGTTAAAATCCGCTAGACGTTTTAATATTTTCGAAACGTTTTCAAGGTGATTTTGTAGATTGTATCCGATAATAATAATATCGTCTAGATAAACGAAGCATATAATTCCAATGTAGTCGGCTAATATGCTGTTCATCGCTCGCTGAAAAGTAGCGGGCGCATTTTTCAGGCCGAAGGGCATTCGTGTGAACTCGAAATGTCCTTGTCCTGTTGAAAATGCTGTTTTTTCGATATCTTTACTATTCATCTCGATCTGGTGGAAGCCTGATTTTAAGTCAAGTGTAGTAAAATAAGCAGACTTTCCCAGATTATCGAGGATTTCCTCAATTTGAGGTATAGGGTATTTATCGTCTACCGTTTCTCGTTGAGTTTACGGTAGTCAATAACAACTCTAACCTTCTTTTTTCCCGAGGCGTCCGTTTTCTTCGGGACTACCCACACGGGAGATGAATATGGACTCAAGGAGTGTCTGATAATTCCACATTACAACATTTCACTGATTTGTTCGTCCACGTCCTTTTTATAGTGGTGCGGGTATCTGTAAGACCTTGTATAGATAGGTTGGTCGTCTTTCGTGATTATGTTATGCTTGACTGCAGTGGTTGCGGTTAATTTTTCGCCTGTTTTCAGTAGTGTCTCTTGGTGTTTAAGTATGACATCGATAAGCATTGATTTTTCGTAAGCCGATAAATGATCAGTACGAATTAATTTCTCTATGTCATTTTTGTCAAGAGCTTCGTTATTGACATTTGGAATTGGCGATATGACTTCAAAATTATTTACGGTAACGGCGATTTCTGGAATGTATTTTGGTGTTTTTTTGTTATGGCTTTGAATCATCACTGTTGATTTCTGATCCTTAGAGGTGTAAAGACCCGGTGCTAATGTTAACCCATCTATGAGTTTAGTAAATTTTGGCACGAACCATTCCCATCGTTTATGGTTTGAATAGTCACGATGTGGTTGTAAACCTTTTCTTTTTTCAAATGATACTTCTTAAATGGGAAAATTATTTTATTGATTCTTATTTCCTCTTTCTTGTAATTTATTGTTGCATTTGTTTTCGCTAAAAATTCGGAACCAATGAGGCCGTCAAAAAATGTGTGAAAATTCATTTCGTAAAATGTTTGATCTGGTACGTTTGGTCCTAATAAATTGAGTTTTCCTTTACGTGATACGTTATGCTTGCCGTTTATATTTTTGATGGTTGTGGAGTTTATTTGTTTCGCATTTTGCAGAATTCCAGGTCGAATAAGGTTTTTATTTGCCCCGTGTCTATTAGAAGCTTAAGTTGGTTTGTTTGTAGGTATGGTAAAAAATTTAATTTGGATTTTTGTTTTGTTGTGTCACACAAAATTTACTTCCGGCGACTCATCTTCATCTTCTTCGTCCGAATCCGAGCTGTTTTCCGGATCCTGAGAAGTTTCATTATTGTGGACCACTTTTTTGAAGCTCAATCTGCTTCTTAAAGAAGGATCAATTTCCATTGGTTCGGGAGTTTCTGTTTCCTTCTTAAATATTGAATCAGGCTTAAATTTTGATTTTTGATCGTTATTTTGAGTATTTTTGAATGGTTTCTGGTTTCCAAAGGATTTGTTCTGGTTCCCTCTATTTGAACTTTCTCCCATGTTGCTTGCCGTGATTTCTTGTGATTTGAATTTGCACAAAAACGCATATGCGTCTTCGATATCTTTGGGTCGCGCGGCTTGAGCATGTCCGAAATAATTACCGCGGAGTCCCGATATGAAGGCGGCTAGAGCGTCTTCATCTATAAAGTTATTTATCGCGTCCCAATGATTTTGATACTTGGGATTTTGTTTCGCTATTGTCTTAATGTTTTGCACGATCTCCTTGGTTTTGTTATAATATTTATGAATGCTCATGTGTTCTTGCATTCTGTTTTGCCACAATTGGCACTTATAAGTTGAAAGCTCTTGGCGGTCGCCAAGGGCGGCCGATAAAATTTCTTTTATTTCGTCAAAATTTTGTGGGTTTCCGGCGAGACACAAAATGTCTTTCGCCTTACCGTTATTTTATTAGTGACGGCTGTCACATACATCTCAAAAATTTGGTCACTTACTAAAGGTTTAAAGCGGTTGAGTGTACTCTCCGCCGTCGTAAGCCATGATTGCAATTGTTTACGATTACCCTCGTAACTAGGGATAGATTTTATCGGATCTGGGATTTTAAATAAGTCTCCCATTGTTCCGATATTAGATGCGTTATGTGCTCCTAGTGCACCTGGAGCGTGGGTTTCCATCTGTTCTTGCTTCTGCTGAAGCATGGCGATGGCAGCCATCATCTCAGACATTTTGTCGACGATTTCTGATTTCTGTCTGATTCTGATTCGGAAATGTGGGTATCAGCTGTTTTATTTGCTTTTGCCCTACGAAAGAATTTGATACGGTCTACCTTAGGCATTCGCCTCAAGCTAGGTTTATGCAACAGTCCGCTTGTGCGATTCTGTGTTTATTTGAGATTCACGGTGGTAGCGGCCTTCCGCGACTGAAATAAAATTTCAATCAGCGCACTGCACTTGTGAACAAGAGGAATAAAGGAATTGAACACACGTTCTCTAAGTACTCGTATGTCCGATGAAATAACGTTCTCTCAGAACTCGTTAATTTCAATTACTGATGCACTATTCCACTTGTGGAGGGTGTAACAGACGTGGGTAACACTTTTTATCACTTAGAAAAAAAAATTGTACTCACGGTTTTGTCGTGTGGAGGCTCGGCGAAGAACGTTGACGGTGCTCCGTGTGCTGCAGAAGCGGGGGGTCCTCGAATCAATCCAGCAGCTTATGCTTTCAGCTGGCGACGTTTTTCAACGGGTACCACTTTAGAACTGTTTTATTAGGACAGTCTTTTCCACTGTTTGTCTTCTGAAATCACTTCTTCACTGGCCTATCCGGCTGCGCCAATCACATTTCCCAGGCTGTGATAGCCTTTTTAAAAAAGGTTTTCTAACACTATTACACCTTGCACTTTATTCATTAATCAATCTAACTGAATCTAACTAGTTTTACACTGTTCAAGAGTTACCGGTAAAAGAGAGCGAGCTCGACAGCGACTACCTGTATTTAAAAGAAAAAACTGATTAGTCTGCTATTTGTCACCTCGCGCGTGGAATCAGGGCGGCGTCGTTCGATGCGTCCAAAGTCTAAGGAATCTGCTGACCAGGCTGTTGGCTATTTGCGTGTGCTGTTGGCCGTTGGTGTTGACTCGGCGGAATGGGAGGCAGGTCGTCTCGTAACTATATTTCAACGAAACATTTCAACCAAATCGCCATACAAAAACCGAGTGTTCGGAATATGAGTCTGTTCGGAATTTGAGACAAAACGGTACTTTGGGACGGTACACAAATTATGTTACGCTAAATTTCAACTTTTTCGCCTGATTCGCTGCTGACAAGTAATTTCTCGGCCTATTTTGATGCATGGGAAATTTCTGCAAGGAATCGATTAAGAATGCGTTATTTTCTGATCGCAGTACGGAGTTATAAAGAACTGTCAGTTCAAATGAGAGTCGCTGTACACAATTTCTGCAAGGAATCTGCGAGAAATTTCTTTAGCGATTCCTTTTCAGTAGCAAATCAGGCTTTTCGAGGGAGTCCAGAGAAATGTTTCGAATCAAACCCTGAGATATTTTGCAAACCGTTTAGATTCATATTCTGAACACTTAAGGCCGACATTGACTTCAAATGAATCTTGTTGGACTTGTTCAAGAGAGAATGCTTAATGAATTTTCATAAAGAATGAAGTGATTTTTAAAGGTAATAGTAGTGAAGTTTTTGAACGGATACTTAACATATTACTGCTTCGAATAAATAAATAAATAAATAAATAAACAAACCTTTGAAAGAATTCTTGCAGCAATCAACCTTATCTCTGCGCGATGGGGTAAAACTGATCCCAAATTCAAATTGTTATATCTTTACTTATTATTAATTCACTTATCATAAAAATATTTAAAAAATATCAAAAAGGGTGCGGTTCATTTTATGGAAGAATTCTTGGAATGATCTCAGGAAAAGTCATGAAGAATGGAACGGTAAATGGCTGAGCACGGCGTACCAATGGTACCACGCGTACCTGCAGGAATATAAAAGACCCCTTTGTGTGTTCCTTAGCCTCTTGTTCAGCAACTCCTATCCCTACCTCCCCGTGGTACTGGCCGGGGTACGAGTAACCTTGGGGAAGATCGGGTAACCACCCCCGGTGGGAACTTTGATCGTATGCTGCCAGGGAAGGGGGCGTTTGCTCCTGCAAACATGGAGCGCCTCTACTCCATGTTAAGAGCGACTCACAACAGCGTCTGTTCCCCATGTCAGGGGCGGCTGATCATCGTCAGAGTGCCAGAGAAGGACTCTAAGCTAAACTGCGCACTATGGTCCTCCGAACATTTAGGGGGAATGGTCCTCCGGTCAGGCCCTGCAAGCCATCTGTAAAAAAAATCAAGCAAGAAATAATCAACGAGAGAATCGGCGAAGACCACAGCGACGTGAAAGGACTAGCGTTTGGAAGCTCGGTACCTGCAACTGTAAATCTCTCAACTTCGTCGGGAGCACACGCATACCGCCGACGTGCTGAAGATCCACGGATTGATGATGACAAAGACGCTTTTTACGCACTGCTTGAACGCGAGTACGACAGCTGCCCAAGCCACGAAGTTAAAATCATCATAGGAGATCTAAACGCTCAGGTTGGCCAGGAGGAGGACCGACTGTTGGAAAGTTCAGTGCCCACTGGCTGACGAACGAAAACGGCTTACAATTAATTGATTTCGCCGTCAAGAATTTGGCCATTCGTAGCACCTACTTCCAGCACAGCCTTTCATACCGAAACACCTGTAGATCACCACAGCAGACAAAATCACACGTTCTGATTGATAGACGACACTTCACCGGCATTATCGACGTCAGGGCGCTAACATCGACTCTGACCACTATCTGGTGATGGTTAAACTGCGCCCAAAACTCTCCGTCGCCAACAACGTATGGTACCGACAGCCACCCCGGTATGATCTAGAGCGGCTTAAGCAACCGAATGTCGCAACTACGTACGCGCAGCACCTCGAGGCTACATTATCGGAAGAAGAGGAGCTAGATAAAGCCCCTTTAGAGGACTGCTGAGAGCAGTGAAAGCAGCCATTATCGATGCAGTTAAGAGGAACGTCGGGTACGTTGGACGGAGTCGACGGAGCGATTGGTTCGACGAGGAATGTATGCAGATTATGGAGGAGAAGAATGCAGCGCGAGAGGTCATGCTGCAACAAGGGACCCGGCAGAACGTTATAGACGGAAACGGCAACAGCAGACCCGCCTCTTTCGGGCGAAAAACGCCGCCTGGAGGAGACGGAGTGCGAGGAGATGTAATAGCTGTGCTAGTCTCAAGAAACACGTAAGTTTTTATCTCAACGCATCCCATGGCAGCTTCGTGCCGAGAGCCGAGATGTGCAGGAACAAGGATAGGAGCATTTTGACGGATGAGCGTGAGGTGACGAAAGGTGAAAGCAGATTTCGACGAACACCTGAATGGCGCTGCGGGCGATGGAAACCAACCCAGCCACCACTTTGAGGAAGATTAAGGATGCCATTCACCAGCTCAAGAACAATAAAGCTGCTGGTAAGGATGGTATCAGAGCAGAACTCATAGAGATGGGCCCAGAGAGGCTGGCCATTTGTCTGCATTGGCTGATAGTTACTATCTGGGAAACAGAACAGCTACCGGAGGAGTGGAAGGAAGGCCCATCTACAAGAGAGGCGACAAGTTAGATCGTTAGATCTTTCGAGCAATCACCATTCTAAATGCGGCCTACAAAGTATTATCAAGCCAGCTTCGTTGACGGCCGATCGACAACGGACCAGATCTTTACTGTACGGCAAATCCTCCAACAATGTCGTGAATACCAGGTCCCAACGCATCACTTTTTTATCGATTTCAAGGCGGCATACGATAGTATCGACCGCGTAGAGCTATAGAAAATTATAGATGAGAACAGCTTTCCCGGGAAGCTCACGAGACTGATAAGAGCGACGATGGAAGGTGTGCAAAATTGTGTGAAGGTTTCAAGCGAACATTCCAGTTTGTTTGGATCCCGCCGGGGACTACTTAACAGCCGAGGTACGATTTTTACGAGATCCAGGCTATTTGTTTGCTTTGCGGATAATATGGACATTGTCGGCCAAACATTTGAAAAGGTGGCAGACCTGTACACCCGCCTGAAACACGAGGCAGCAAAAGTTGGACTGGTGGTGAATGCGTCCAAGACAAAGTACATGCCAGCTGGTGGGGCTGATCGCGACAGGGATCGCCTAGGTAGCAGTGTTACGGCGGTGTGTGGCGGCGAAGGTTGAATCACGAACTCGTCCCACTCTACGGCGAACCCAGTATCCAGAAGGTGTCCAAAGCTGGAATCAAATATATAATCCATTTGTAATTTTTCCTAAAAAAAAATCATCAAAATCGATCGAAACTATAAAACTTTGATGTCGGTACCTAGTGCCGTAAAGTTATGAAAAATGCCTTGTGGTATTTTGTATCCGATACTTGTAATAAATAATAGGTGATAAATATTAAAACACTCGAAAATACAACTTTTTATAATTGGGAAGCGTGCAGAAATTATATCTATGACCTGACATAATTTTTGCACGCTCTCCAATTATAAAAAAGTTTTTAAACCTTGTTTTTTTCATATATGTACGCATCTTCCTCGATTAAGGTGAAAATTAATCTAAGGCATACCATAAAATTTCAAAAGCACAAATCTAAATAGTTTGTCATACAATGCTGTTATCGATTTATATCGCGAATTCGATTAGGAGTGAATATATCATGGATCGTTTCACCAACCATAGGTAACTCGCAGATCCTTTTCCCACTAACCCAATATCCTTCCAGTGGCAACTGTTGAGATGCAGAAGATTTTTGGTCTCTAGCAACAATGGTTGTCTAACTCTCAATCCTTCTCTTCCCAAATGGCCGTAAGGATGTGGCCTGCGCAGTTATTGACTTTTAAAATTTGAGCTCTTGATATGTGCACATTGAGAATAGTAAGCTAATCCCAAGCCCCATTCATTAAACCTCCGTGCTACTTCGATTGTTGTGGTCAATCACGGAGTAGTATTTGCGAATTGTATGTTCAACTGTGCTCGTGCTCAACATTGAGGACTCTTGCCATGCGAAAATAGTGCGAAAATCCTGTTTCAACATTTGTGTGCGCTATATTACATAAGAGTAGAAGCGTGTGCTATGCCGTTTTTGTTAGAAATTTAACTCAAAATTGTCAAATAGGTTTTGAGGCTGTTGAAATTCATCAAAATGAGTGTAACTCTGATACTCTCCATGCATGAAAAAAGATCAAAATTACAAATCTCGACTGTTTTTAATTTTTTGCCAATGAAAAAAATTTTATTATGTACATCGCAAGCTTCTTTTGACTACCAACGCTAAATATTAGTGAAAAAATATCGGAGGTTCATGCAAGCCCGTTAATATGTGTGTATCAGCACACCGTGGGAGGGATTCGACAAAAAAAAATCAAATATGACCCTCGTTATTAGGAATTTTAATTTAACCGACCAGGGATCTAGAAGCAAACAATGTAATTGAAGAACCAAACACATAAATTCTCTATTAGAAATTATCGTAGCTACATTCAAAATTACTAATCCACACTATCTCGTATTATCTTCTCTTTCCATGAACCTCTTCGATACATTCCGCATAATATAATAATTCCATCGTTCATACGTCATACACAACAATCACAAATCGCCCCAAAACGATGAAATTCATGTTCAAAACCGGAAACAATCGGCACCAAACCATACCAATCTCGACGCCTCCATTCAATCATCTCGCAACATCAAACAACGCATAAAACCCTCTGAAAACCTGGAAACAGATTATCATCAAACCCCTTCTGGAGGACGGGCTGCTGCTGTACAGTGGCCACCACGAGTACGGGGACTACATCTCGCTGTGCCTCAACATGGGCTACGTGGAGTTCACTTTCGATCTTGGCAGCGGGCCAGCAACAGTGAGGTACGTATCGCATGACTCGCCTCTCGCACTTATCGGAGGGGTACGGTATCGTGCATGTATTAATTTAGCGGCTCCGGAATAAATTTTGGGGCTTCCTGGTTTATGTGAATGGGAAAGCAGTGGTGTAGATTGGTTTAAGTTTCTGGCCCCTCTTGGTAGATGTTATTTCTATAAGAATATTTATTAAATTTAGCGCATACATCTACATACAGAGAGTGAATTCATGCCGCCCATGGCTATCTGCCATTTAAGGACTGTTCATTTTATAAAGTGAACATTTTTTATGATATAGGAAGATTAGGGGCATAATAGACACACTATGTGAATGATTATTTCAACACTAAAATATTACGTTAAGAACATAACTTTATATTGAGTGATTGTCGCCCCTTCAGCTCAGAAGTCGGTTACGCCAATGAGAAAAGGATACAGAATATATGAATGGCAAGCCCGAGCAGCATCCACCTACGGTCCAACAGTGCATGTTGCATGGTTGAATGCTGGATGAGGCTTATTCTCATAATGATGTTCAAACAAAAACATTCGACCGCTCCACTTCGTATATGACATAATTAAAGCCATGCGGTATGATAACTAATGACGACAGATTAGGACGTGCGGCACTGGAGACAGAGGATTATAGGGGTCGGGCTAATAAATAGGAATGGAGATGTTTCCTGATTATGTTGATTATGTGTTTGCATAGGTTCAATCGACTGATTTGCTGCTGATTAAGTGGGAATTCTGGGCAAGGCTACATTTTAATTGGCTTATAAGTTTTTAGTTGTGCATCGCAGTTGAATGAGAAAAAAAGTGTTACGAATTGCAGTATTTTCTACGAAGAAGGCATAATATAAAACGAATGCTTGCTAATTAAAACCAGATAGAAGGTTGATTTATCAAATGTTTACTTTTACCTTTACTGAGATTTTTTAACATTTTTCTTCTTTTTCTTTTGATGTTACGCCCCCAACTGAGACAGAGCATGCTTCTCAGTTTAATGTTCTTATGAGCACTTGCAACAGTTATTAACTAAGAGCTTTCTTTGCCAATTGATCATTTTTGCATGTGTATATCTTGTGACAGACAAGAAGATACTATTTGCCCTGGGAAGTGAGAAAGTTTCCTTTACGAAAAAAAAACCACCACTAGTGGGATTTTGAACCCACGATCCTCAGCTTTGGTCTTGCTGAATATTCCTGTGATGAGAGTGCCACCAAATTTCCTAATCGTGTCCTTTAAGTGCAATGTTGAGCAGTGAATTCGTAGTGTAACGTCACAAATCCAGCCTAATAATCATCGCCGTTAAACCATGTTCATACATTTGCAATTCTGAAAACTGGCGGAAAATAATCCATCATTATTGACCGAACTATTTCATTCTCTGAACGTGTTCTCATAAGCATCACAATTCTGATTTAAAGAGTACTTTTGGCAAAGTACGTACTCAAGAAAGAGTTCAAGCTGAACAGTTCTCGTAATTTGAAGAGCTTCCATGTATTTTCTAAAAGTTGACGCAACTTCCCCTCAATTTCCTTCTGAGTCCTTCATCAGCCGATTACGACACAGTAGGACGTACCATTATAAATCATTTCCAACTTCGGTTTGCAAGTGCGTTCTGCACTCCAGTGCCGTAGTCTCCAATAGAGCATTCAAGCCGTGCTACAATAAATTTAGAATCTAAACGGCAAAAATCATCTCAGTGGCTGGCACCAACGACAAGGGCCATCATCATCGTCCGGTAGACCAGCCAGCGTTTAATGGTTTCATTTTTGTCGCCTCTGGCTTCGGAACAGCCCACTTCTAGCGTGGTTAGTACCGTTCACATGCAGTTCACTATAGAGCATTTCCAGCTTAAATCGCATATTAAAATTGCATTTTTTAAATATATAAATCATTTTCTTTAAAAGGTCATTTTTCAAAACTAAGTACTGAAAATTTACCAAAATTATATTAGTAAAATTTTATATGAATAATCTTACTACGTACACTAAATTCGGAAAAAGGTAGTATCTATCCGATTTTTGTTATGAGCTGAAAATGCTAGATAGGGTGTAGGGAACGCCGATAGTCATTATTGTTCATTGGTCACAACTAGACGACCACACAGAAATAGGGTAGATGTACCAATAGTGGAGGTACTAAGCACGATTCTACTTCATTTAACCGTCTAAATTCAAAAAGCGCAATTAATGTACATGTTAATGTTGTAACGGGAAGGAACAACCTTTGACTTAATGAGAAAAATGATTTATCGCAGTAATCCACGCCATGTCAGTGAAAAATAATACCTCCACTATTGGTACACTGTTCCTTTAGTTGCGGTAAATTTTTAATTTGTGTTCCTATAGTTGCGGTATCCGTTGTTTTCTTATGGGATCCTCCACTATAGGAACACTTTACCGCAACTATTGGTACAGGTAAGAAAAGTTTTAGCAATTTTAGTGATATTTCATCAGTTTTGAAGCAATTTGAACGCTTTTTTTTTACTATTCCGTGTATCAACAAGTCAATACGTCGATTGGCTGTGTCGGTTCGGTGGCTAATATAATAAAATCAGTGAAAACGGTCTACCGCAACTATAGGAACACCCACAACTAAAGGAACACTTACCCTATGGCCAACAGCCGGCAAACCATATCGAATCACTGTTAAACTAGTGGTTTCAGGTAGGAAAAAACGATTGTAAGCACGTTCTACCAAATGCTGGCAAAGAAGGTTTAAAAAGTTTATGTTTTACCGTGTGCCAGACAAGCAGTGCGAACATGAATTTTGGGTATGTACGTTGTTTTGGTGCGATACCTGGCCCCTCAGGTTCTTTATAAAGAGGTGCTTCAGAGCAGGGCTTTGGAATGGGTTCGATATGGCGTTGCAAGTGCTTTTCCATTACAGCTTTGTTGGTTCACAGTAAAACTCGGACGATAACCATGTTACTACACACAGCATCCAGTCTGTATTTACGTAATAGAGGCGGTCTGTGGTGGGAAACAATTAAATTTTATCGCGTATGATACGGATATGAAGCAGTGCTTTACAGAGTTACAACTTTGAGATATTAGGAGTTTAGCAGTAAACAGTAAGTGCGCGAATGTTGAACATATTTATATGGTCATAATGGTTTTGGTAGCCTTTTTGTACATTATTCTTAAACAATAAGGATTACTAAACTTTGACAAATTTCTTTAAAAAAATTAGTGTTGTGCCGTAAAATGGGGTGTCAAATGATTAACGAGGGTGTTTCAAATGTTCGAAATAATGAAATTACAGGATGTGACTAAGGAGTCATGCAAAAATTATGTCACGCTTAAAGATGGGAGGATCAAGCCAAGAGACAACCTACAAAGACGTTTTCACTTGATTCAACCAAATTTTTCAATCTTTTTATCCATTTATTTAATCTAAGCAGGCTCAGCCGTTGGTTTATTTATTGATTTCGTCCTAAAATCTCACGCTCAGTTTCCTGCAGTTATGGATGTCAAAAAACGTAAATTTAGTGAAATTTCAGATAAATTACCCTATGAACAACAATTATGTCCGAATCAGTTCCCACGTTATCCACACGAAAGCGAATCACTGGTATTCCTAGGATTATCCCAACAAGCAGCAGAATTGGGTCAGATTGAATCCTCACTTCAAAACCGTCAATGTGTTCAACCATCACTAAGCGCCACCATCACACGCGGAGGAAGCAAGTCCACATTCATTAGCCATGGAATCATCATCAATAGATTCCTGTTCGACATTGACCGATATAGAAATGTACCCGCAGGAAAACGATGAAAATAAATCGAATCCGAAAGGAATGTTCGTGGTGACCGAAATGGAAACGGATTCAACTACTGGTGGCAGCGGAAGTGAAAATCTGGACGACGTCAGTATCTCAACGATGTGTGAGGCTTCTAGTTCGGGATCTAGGCAGCAGTCTAACGATCAAATCAAGCACCATTCGGAGAAATATGACTTTTATTCGTAGATCTGTGTAGTGAATAAAACTTTATGGCTTGTCACACAATTCCATAAATCTGACCATCCTTTCTTATTTAAGATTTCTTTCAGTTGAACTTCTGGAATATTTTTGTTTCTGTAAAATAATTAACATGGAATAATTATTTATTTATTATTTTTTTCATTACAGAAGCGAATTTCCTCTGACGATGGGTCAATGGCACACAATCAAGGTTTCCAGAACATCTCGACTGGCAGTCTTAAAGGTGGGTACATTACTTGTCCATGGGCATATGTGCAGTCCATTGCAAATATAATGTAACCTTTTAAGTTGGACATTGCCATATTTTTGTTTGTGTCACTAATGTACTGTACAGTTTTTCTGTTACGTTTATATGTTCAATACAAAAATAATATATTGCAAATTCTACCGCAAAGTTGTGCACAATGTGTTTAAGGTGATTATAAAACGAAGCCAAACTTCGAATTTTCTAGTGCACCAGACTGGAGAATCTGACAACAGTTCGCGTTGAAAATCAATCAAATTACTTGCTTGCTGGTGGTGACCAATGGGATAAATTTTCAACGCGTAGCGCTGTTTGGTTCTCAAGTCTTGTGCTCTTGAAAATTTGAGGTGTGGCTTTGTTCTATAATCACCTTAACCTAATTTGGGAATTAAGTTCATTTATGACCAATTGACAAGGAAGAGAAGCTACAATTCTGTAAAGAAGAAGAGTACTCCGAAATTTTCTAACTTTTCCTAGCTTTTGGAAACGAACATGTTCGGACTATTTTTAAAGAACCCTTGGGCAACTTCTAGGAACGAAGCTGAAAAAAATACAGTCAACTCTCAATAACTCGATACTGAAGGGACCATCGATTTAAGGAGGTATCGAGTTAAAGAACACAAAACCAGTGCAAATGCGATCCAAGGGACCATCGAGGTAGCCATGCAAACCAAGTAACTTTTATTATGGTTTTCTAACTCGATTTCGAGATATCAAAACCCTAAAAGAACCCACGCAAAAAACAAATAAATTGTAAAACACGACACATGGACTCCAGAAACCAATTTTGGCAGGAACTGGTACACATCGTATTCAAATCTTTCAACGCTTGTATGATATGAAGTCATGAAATAATAAATTTAAAAATTTTAACATTTTTTGACCGGTTGCGGTAAGGCGTTGTATGATAATTTTTCAGAACATCTTAAAATATCATCATCCAACAGCTTAAAATTTATGATTTTTCACATAGATTCGAATGGACGTCATGCCAAAGTCTAAACATTAAAAACGATACATCTGAATGTGTAGAACAAATTTTCAAAGTTTTTGTCGTGCATGTGCAATTCAGAGCATGAATAAAGGGGTTTATTGCGGTGGTCAACTGGAGTGATAACATCAACTTAATATAAGATTTTAGAAAACCACGTTGAAAAATTGAAAGCAATGTAATTTTAAGCTCGGAGGTCATGAGGTTTATCAGTGAGATGAATGGGTTACGATCATTTATGTTTATATTTTCGCATATGCAAAGGGTTTTTTTTTTTCAAAAATATTTGTTTTCTCCACTAGGGTGTCCCAAAATTTCACTTGGGGCTCAACTTCCAAAATGTAGCTGATGAGGATATAATATATTTTTCCATATGAGGTTTAGGGGTTTCCCCATCGAGATTTTTGAAATAAGCTCGATTTCCGTGAGTAATGTCAAAACAAATATTTCTAGTTCAGTAAAATTGCATAAAACACATAGTTTTTATTTATTGTTTTTGCAGATCCATTGGGGTAAAACTATGTATATTTTGTACAAAAATTTAAAACAATCATTTTTGAATGTTTAAAAATTATGATTTTTTCAACACATTTTGATATCGTCAAAAGTGGGTTTCAAACTTGACACCTGTATTCTTCTTCATTAACGAAAAGATTGGAAGTTTTGTAAGGAAAAACTTTACTGAAGACATTATACCCCTAATTTAATGTGTTTTTAAGTTACTCAAGATTTACTGAGGACAGAAATGTTACTTTCTAGATCAGTGGTTTCCACCGATAGTTCCGCGGGACCCTTAGGGGGCCATCACGACTAATCAGGGGGTCCATGGAACCGTCGTGAAAAAGGGTAATTTTTTCTTCATTGATAATGAAATTTCAGTTATTCTTGTTCGTAATAGTTAGAAACTGTTTAACGGTTGTTGAAAATATATGGCTGAATCCTTAATGAAATTTTGATATCATTGTGGATAGTAAGCAAATTCCACGCTTTTCAAGATTTACGGCAAGATACCTGTCGGAACCCCGATGAGATATTTAGAAAAATGTCATGGGGAGTTTCTTGGCAGACTCTTTTGATTTTCTGGACATTTTCATTCGAAAATATTGACAAAAACAACTTGGTATATTTTCGAATTTTGTTAGAACAATCTCACAGATTTTTGTAAGTTTATCGAAAGTGTGTATTTGATGACTCTTTCGTGATATTAACTCGAAATTGACAAAAAAAGTCGAAATTTTGACAAAACATGAAATTATGGGCAGTATGAGGTTTACCGAAATTTTGTGGAACTAGATATATTTGTTAGGCCATAACTCACGAAATTCGGATTATTTTTCCAAAAAATCTCGATGGGTAATCTCTAAACGTCATTTATTACTGTTCCCCCATACAAAAGCTCGATTGTGATAAGCTACCATTTTGGAGGTTGAGCCACAAGTTTCGTGACAAAGTGAAATTTTGGGAACACCCAATGCTCACGTGTTTTGTATAGTGTTTCATTTTACCACCCAACAGCCGTTCATTTTGATTCTACCCCATTACCCCGAATCCCATTACCCCGAATGACATTAACTCGAATGCCATTACCCCGAATTCCAAATCGCCGATCGACCCATCCGAAATAACATTTCCCCGAATTCCAAAATCATGGGGAAATGTCATCAGTATCATCATGTTAAATTTATTGAAAATTCGGGGAAATGGCATTCAGGGTGATGGAATTCGAAGTAATGGTACATTTGCAAGGTTGGTAGCGAGTCACTTTTTAGCTTTTCAGTGATTTTCGTCACATTTTTTGACGTCTGTCAATTTTTCGTCAAAAAGTCACTTTTTTCAACCATTTTGAGCTTATATTTTGAGAAGAAAAATTATGAATATATTTTTTTTTATTATTTAGGTTATCATCAGATCAACCTCATGTCAGTATCAAAATATTTGATTCGTGTGAAAAAAGCTTTCGAAAAAAGTTTATTTTCCATAGAGTTTTACGTAATTTGTAACAGTATCTAAGTTATTATTAATATGGTTTGAGTTCACAAAAGGTTTAAATGTAGAGTTTTTTTTTAATATTTCGTGAATTCTTATTAAAAAGAAATGTTAATGCCTTGTGGTGGATAATTAGATGTTTATCTGCTATTACCGTACATTACGTTTTGAAATATTCATCCTTATTATTCTTCGAACTTCGTTTTATTAATCAAACCATCCTGGTATAAAGTACATTAGCTCCTCAAAATTTTTCAAAAACGCAAAACAAGCAATAATTATATGATATTCTATTTGAGAGTACTTATCAGTACACATTTTATTTGCAAACCAAACCAAAAATGAATTGATCTAAATGGATTCTTAAAACAACGTTATTCGTATTTTTTCGACAATTCATTTCCATATGCATTAGGGTTGTTCAAATATGAAAAGGTTTAAAAATACAATCTCCCATATCTTTACTTTCATAGTTTTCTTAAAATTATTGTTCTGGGAAATTTTCAGCTTTCAAGGTGGTAAATTAAAGGTGGCCCAAAGACGATGAAGGTTTATATGGAAATTACTATAGACGAATTTTGAAAAATGTTCAATACACGTTAATACTAGAACGTTTGTACAAACTCATCATCCCATAGTTGGAAACTCATTCTTTAAACCATAATAATGAAATCTGCTCAAGAGAGTAATTCAATTCGACGTAAAGAAGAAAAGTTATTCGTGAGTTTGTTTGCTATTATTAAGCTTCATATTGTGATTAAAGCCCTACAAACATTTACAAAACTCCCATGCAAAATAAGCTCAAAAGGGTTTTTTTTTCTGAAACATCCTTCAGTATGTTGTTTTGTTTGTTTGTTTTATTAACGACACTTTACACCGAACAGGTGCATTCGTGTCAGAATAAAAAAAAAATCATTTTATAATTCAATTTCATACATTATTTACAATATTTAGCAATGAACTTGTCTTGCCGTTTTGACCGCTTGTCAAATTTTGATTCTCCATCCTTCAGTTATGGTTCAAAGGGTGAATTTACACTATGGGATGAAAAGTTTGTACTTACATTACAGTACTAACGTGTTTTGAACATTCTATAAATTTCTCCATGGATCGATTCACGAATTCGCTATCTGACGTTTGAGCGGTGCCGTGTTATTTATTGTGACCATGGAAACGAGTGAATTCGGCACCGCTCAAACGTCAAATTTGTGAACACGTGTATTGGTTCATAGTAACTTTTATATAAACCTACATTGTTTTTGGGTCACCTTTAAATCACTACAGAATAAGCTGAAAATTTCACAGTACACTATTTTTTATGGTAAAGATGTGAGGAAAGATATGGGAGAATGCATTGCCAAACTTTTTTTAAATTTTGAATCGCCCTAATATGCATGCTTTCGTCCAATAAATGTGGGGTGTCGCATCTTCATCTTGGTTTTTTTATTCACTTTGGCAGGAAGTTTTTTTGAAAGTCACAGACTTTATATTTAACAATAATACGCGCAAAAATATGATATTTTTTCATTGCATACTTTATTACAATCGACCAACTATAACCCCCAATGTCAAGTGAATCATGAAAGTGTCCAAGTAATTTTGATTGAAATTCAGAAGCTTAATGCTATTAACTTCTTTGACAGCATAACTCAGCATGAACAGCTTATTAAGCCTATCGTCTATATGCTAAATGTCCATTCTGCCAAACGTACCTCCTATTAAACTTACTGATGGAATATTTTCAATGTCACTTAAGCTTATATCAACCATACTTCGGTGATATAAAAGACCAATACTTTGGTGATATAACAGACACAACATTTTAAAAGAGATTGAAAATCTGCTAAAAATGGATTATTTGTGTAAATGCTAACTTTTCTGTGTGAAATAAAAGTAGTCAATATCATGAAATTTTGGAATTACAATAAAAAATTTCCAAATATGGTACTTAAGTAGACCAACTATTTGCAGAAGATCATATTGAATATTCCCTGTCATTATGACAGTGTCATATTGGATATTGATCGTAAAACAGTATATTAGAATTGAAATAAAATTGATTACGGTTCGGTTTTCAAGTCACTTTTAGTCACTTTTCGAGAATCGAAAGTCACTTTTAAGCAGAGTGTCGTGTTTCTCATGTATACCTGAATGAGCTAGTGTGCCATGCAACATTTCATATCGCAGCTCATAAAATATGTGAGACACGAGATGCGGATACGTACAAAATATATCATAGTGAGCGAGTCTCATGATACATCTCGTGAGGCTCGTCACATGCGCTTACTAGGAGTACTTCTATGCAGTTATGTTTGCCTAGTACAATAACCCTATGGAAACATACGACTTCGTTCTATGGCCTATGCTTCTTCGGTGGCCAACACACGTTTTTCAATTCAAATGCCAGAACCTCAACCGTGTTGAACCACGTCAGTCCTTTCAAACTGGTTACGGGCAGTTTTTGATAGTTGAATCCCTTTTCCTTGCTTCTGAAACCATCGCCTGCGAGGCTCAAATGCACTGTCACATTGAGATTTTCTCATGAGACAGCGCAGGAGCCAGTGCAGATGTGATCGTTTGAGCTAGTACATTGCTACATGAGATCTAAAAAAATGTGTCTCACCATAGCACGTGCTGAAGCGCGCGATTGTTTTTTGTGCGCTCATGGCAAGCTGATCTCAAGCTCTTGATATGAGGCGCGTATACATGTTGTCTGCTTTTAAGTCACTTATTTTTGAAATCTGGTCACTAAAATGACTTTTTTTCGGAACCCACTTTTTTCTACCAGCTCTGTACATTCGGGGTAATGGAATTCGGAGTAATGGGGTAGAATTGTTCATTTCCCTAGATAGTGCGGGTAAAAGAAAACATTTACATCTATTTTTGCTAACGAAAAAAATATGTGAAAATTTAGCTGAATTCCTGCATGAAGTTTTGGAGGAATTTCTGAAGGATTATTAAACAAAGTTCTAAAATAAAATAATTAAAAAAAATAATAATTTCTGTCAAAACCAAGAATTTTCGATGAAATCGGATTCTTTGAGTTATTTTTAATGTAATTCTAATAAGAATTACTTGAGAAATTGCTGGATTATTATGAGGAGGAATCTTCAGAAGAATATTTATAGGTATAATTTTCAGCAGGAATCACAGTAGTGATCCCAGCAAAAAATATAAAGCTAAGGAAATTTATGAAAAGAATTTGGAGAAATCCAGGCAGGAAGATCCTTAAAAATTTAAGATGAAGCTGCTGAAATAATCCTCCTAACCCCTTGAATATTCTATGAAACTAATAGGAATGTCTGGAAGAATCTTTTAAGGAATTTCAAGAGAATTCTCTGAAAGTATTCATGGAAAAATCTCAAAAATATCTTTTGGAGGAACCTCCGGATGAGTCCCTGGAGTCAATTTTAGAATAGTTATAAAAATACGAGGAGTAATTACTGTAGAAATATCTGTAGAAATTCTTGGAGAAAATTTTGAAAAAGAAATAACAAAAAAAAATATTGACCATAGAAATTCTTCTTCTTATTGAAGTTCTGAAGAAATTTCTAAAAGTATTTTTGAAACAAAATTCTAAAAAAAAATAAATAAAAAAAAATTTCTATAAAATCTGAAAGAGTTTGAATGAAATCTGGAAAAAACAAGAAAATCCCAGTTTCCAGAAGGACTAACCTGGGCACTTTCTGGAATAATCTCTAGAAAAAACTCTTGAATCAATGGAGGATGTTTTGAGGATTTCTAGAAACATCTTTCGAAGAACTTATGCGGGCATTTTTGGAGGCTTTCAGATGAAACTGCTGGAAAAATCACTAGAAGTATTCCTGGACAAATTTCTGAAGAAATGCCAGTAGAATTTCCTATTGGGATTCCTTAAAAGACCTTGGGATAAACTTTGGAAGGATACCTGAAATTAAACTTCTGTTGAAAACTTTTGAGGATTCAATGAGAAATTTTAAGTGGAATCTCTAGAGGAATAGTTGGGATAAATCCTTGAAAATGCCTGTATGAATCTCTGAAGGGATTTAGGAAGAATTCTAGTAGGAAGTTTCTGAAGAATCTCTGGAGACATCTCATTCCTGTAAGAAACACAGGGTCAATCCGTGGATGAATTTGTGTAGCAACTCTGGATGAAATCTGATGGAATTCTTGTTGAAATTTGTAATGGAATCCATGGAGGCTGTTCTGTGGAAAATTCTTTGTAGAACTCCTAGAGAATCCCTTATAAAATCCTGGGTACAATCCTGCTAGGATTTCTAATAGAAATTCCTGGAAAAATAACTAATGTTGAATGAGAAATTCTAATGTTTTAGAATTTTTGGGTGAAATTCTCAATTGGAATACTAGGAAAATCTGTTATGGAATCCCTATTAGAGTACCTGGAGAAAGGTCTAGCTAAACTCGCTTGGGAAAATCCCAAATCAGGGATTCCTGTAGATAATTTTATTTATTTCAGCATTTCCTGCTGTAATCTAATGGAATGAAGTAAGCGCCATTATTGTAATTTTCGGCTTATTTTGCAATATACCTGCTGGAATTATGCAAACGTGATAACTCTATGACATGGGGGTCGCAAAAACTAGTGCTCATTTATCTTCCTGGAGTCAAAAGTCAAAAGTCCAAAAGTCATAAACTAAGAAGATTGATGTTAAGGTTTAATATTTTAAATCATTGCACAATTTTTTTCAAAGAATCCTATCTAAGGAATGCTATGAATGTAAATATATCTTTCTAATTGCTTTGTTTCCCAAGAGCAATTACTATCGTACTACCAAGACTGTTATCTTTTCCAAACAAAACATATTGTTTAAGCAATTAAATCTTCCCCCACTCTTACATCTCACATTACATCATTTTTTATCCCGGATTTTGTCATCTTGATATTTTTTTTCGCAAAAAAAGAAGGACGATGGAATACATTCTACTCTGTTTCCGCATTGCAGATCGATCAGCTGCCAGAAGTGATGACGGTCTCGCCCGAACGGATTCTGGCATCTTTCGTTGCCACACAGCTTGTACCTGGGCGGAGTGCACAACATCCACACGCTGCCGATGAGCCTCAGGGATAAAGGTTCCTTCGCCGGATGTGTTCAGAAGGTAAGACAGGTATCCCAAATATTTCGTGAGCTTCTTCCTCTTTTGATTTTATTGCTTTGATAAATGTTCTGAGGGAGAAACGCGCAACGGACGTCCCGAGTGAGGGACAGATTGGCAAAAGAACCGACATCGGTACGCAGAGGTCCAGTTTTGTGGAAAGCTGGGAAAACCCTATTTTTGAACATGTAGAAGAACACAGTCAAACATTCATATCATGTTTGTTTTGTTTTGAAAAAGTTGAGGTCTTGGAAAACAGCCTTTTTTTCTATGAGTTCCAAAAACTGATGAATATGCACAAAATAGGGTATACGATGACAAAAACTTGTAAAACATTAGGAAAACGTATTTTTTTGCCATTATATTTTAAATCTGGACCCCTGTGCGGTATGGTGTACAGAAACGGGACGTGGAATGAAATGGCTTGTTTTTTTCATACCGTGTTCGCTTCTCCAAGAAACGTTTCTTGGGGTTTTTATGACTTTGTTCCGGTGGATTGAACTTTCTGGCAGCAAATGCAATTATTCCGCATCACAAACCGCCAACTGAAGCTTTGTCTGCGGTGCGGTACGGAGAAGGCGTACGCCATGTAAAATCCTTCACTGTGAGTATCCGCAAGGAAGAACTCAGATGTAAGCAGAGCTCCAGAGCCGTTATCAAATTTGTTGCTAATTTCATTATAGCGGAGGCGATTTCAATTTTCGGTGAGTTCAAGTTAACATCTAGCGATTTGTGATGGTTATAACAAATGAGGAGTAAATCAGATAAAATTAGGTTTTCCGAAATCTGGGTTTGTAATAACCCCGCTTGAGATTATACGTTTAAATAGCACTAGCAACAGGTTCTTTTCAACTGAAAAGGTAGGTGTGTTTGTTGAGAATTTTGATAAAAATGAATATTCAGTCAAACCTCTATGACTTGATTCCTGAAGGGACCATCGACTGATGGAAATATCTCGAGTCACCGGGAATCCAGAGAAATTCTATGGAGGCACTCAGATATCAAGTTTTTAACTTCCAAAAATATGTAGAACTAAAAAGTACTTCTTTTAAGCAGCGTTTAGAAACAATGCTGAAAAGTAGCACTTTTCAGTACTGTTTTGGGAGTTGTCAAATTAATATATAAGTGCGTCTATTCGTTAACTTACTCTGGATTTCTCAATGACTAAGCCAACTAGCTTCTGATTCTACATTTGTCGGATGCTCCAAATTCGATTCAGGTAGAAGACTAGAAATGAAGGCGTGAAAATTTGTGACAGTCATTGAACTGCATTACAGAATACATTATTTAAAAATATACGATTGGGATGTCCATGTGGATTTAATTGATATATGTTTATGTTCCTTAAAATAATCCGACTAAAACGGCATTTATCGCAACGGCACGCAGGGGATGCTAAGTGCCCGAATCTATGCAGGTACTGCCTATAGCAACCATGTCCTGACAGAAACTGCGTCAGGTGGATGTTCACTTCCCCATGGTTCCTTTCATTTTAATCTGACCAGTAGTATGCGGCGCCGCCATCTTTTCGAATCCAACATGTTCTAAGCAACCGTTGGATACTCAAATGCATTTCAATGCGGATACTCAAATGATCTTGATTGCTGTCAAATCACAGTCATCTCAGTTCTGTGTTCAGAATTTTTATAGAGGTCAATGGCGACCTCTGGCGATTTTTCTTTGCAAAAGTAAGTTTTTCCATAGTGAATCCCATACAAACTTTGAGCTGAAATTTTGCACAGTTGTTATGGGACCTAAATGCAATCCATAAAGTGGACTGGAGTGAGAATCTAAATTTTTCATATAACCGTGACCCAGGCTCATGATCATGTATGAGTAGGAAAATTAACTTGTAAAGGTTCTAGCTGCAAATAAGCTGGCAGCGTGCCATCAAAGTTGTTAGTTTTTACCAATAAAGCCAAATATCCATATAATTTATTACATATCAGTATACATGTAGGGGATTTTTTTTAATTTCCGTACAAAGTGGGCCGAAGGGTCTCAGATTTTCATGAAACTTTTTCCACAGGCAGGACTCATCAATCTTTGAATAAAAAAAAAATTGAGAAAAATTCAGGGTCGCTTATTTTCCCGGAAAACTCAGTTGGAATTTTTTTGTTTTCCTCTGACACTTCTTACTTTGAAAAATCATAACTCAAGAACGAAGCATCGTAGAAACAAAGTTTTTTGTTTTATGAAAATGAAAGCAAATTTTCTTAAAAATAAAAAATATATTAACTGGAAAAAGTTTTCCATAAAATTTTCCACCGTTGAGAAAATTCGTAAAAAAAGCCGGAAAAACTATGCTCCAACTCGTGGAAAATTTTCAAAAAAATATTTTTGAGAAGATAATTTTATAAACTTTAATCGCTGAAATTTTTGAAATGTACTTTTTTTTCGTTTTTGAGTTATGGCAAATTTCGTAAAAAACGTGCAAATGTTCCACTTTGATCCTTTTCTTTGAAAAGTCATAACTCAAGAAAGAAGCATCATAGAAACAAAGTTTTTTTTATGAAAATGAAAGCAAATTTTCTCAGGAATAAAAAAAAATACTGGAAACAGTTTTCCACAAAATTTTCCACCGTTGAGAAAAATCGTAAAAAAAAGCCAGAAAAACTATGTTCCAATTAGCGGAAAGCTTTCAAAAATATATTTTTGAGAAGGTAATTTCATAAGCTTTTATCGCTGAAATTTTTGAAATGTACTCTATTTCGTTTTTGAGTTATGGCCAATTTTGTGGAAAATGACCATAGAAGCTTTTTCTTTGAAAACCCATATTTCAATCAAAACATCGGAAAAACAAAGATTTTTTATCAAAGCAAATGCAAATTTTCTAAAACATCTGAAAAAAGATTTGGGATTGGTTTTAATGAAGTTATACTTCAATACGTCTATACGTCGGAATGGATGATATTTTTCACGAAAAATTACACCGCTAAGAAAACTGAAAAAAAACTGTTTCTGCCTCAATTTTTCATTACACTGAAAAGGGATTCTTTCTTTTCTATGGAACAAATAAGATTATTTTTTTAAATTTTATTTATTCAATTATTCAGTATATAACTTACATTTTCATCTTAATACTATCTATTTTTTCAACCGGGAAGATTGTCTTTGGTCGCTTACACCAGAAGATTTTCGTTTCTTTGTATTTTTAAGAACAAAGCATGCTGTATTTTCTTGGTTTTCATGTGCACCTGAGAATTCACTAGCAAAAATGCTTCTTTCGTCTTTTGGTATAAATGAATGATATTTTTTTGTTCCAGGAATTGGAACAAAATTCCCAATCTTTTTAAAATTGGTCTTTCACCTTTTGCAACACAGCCCAGTCGAAAAATGGTTTGGCATTATTAATTTCTGCTGACTTTCTAATACTAGCATTTCTAGCCATTCGCTCAATGTCAAATTTCAAAAATGTATGCAACCATGAAAATAATTTTGAAATTAAAGCAGAATGGCACTTTTTCTCAACCTCACATGGAAAAGGTCCTTGTGATGGTATCGGTGGCAACATTAAGCGAATGGCTAGAGATGCTAGTGTTAGAAAGTCAGCAGAAATTAATAATGCCAAACCATTTTTCGACTGGGCTGTGTCGCAAAAGATGAAAGACCAATTTAAAAAAGGTTGGGAATTTATCTATGCAACTGAAAATGACTATTCAGAGGCTGAAAAATGTCTTCATTTATACCAAAAGACGAACGAAGCATTTTTTCTAGTGAATTCTCAGATGCACATGAAAACCAAGAAAATACAGTATGCTTTGTTCCTAATAATACAAAGAAACGAAAATTTTCTGGTGTTAGCGACCAAAGACAATCTTCCCGGTTGAAAAATTAGATAGTATTATGATGAAAATGTAAGTTATATACTGAACAATTGAATAAATGAAATTAAAAAAAAATATCTTATTTGTTCCATAGAAAAGAAAGAATCCCTTTTCAGTGTAATGAAAAATTGAGACAGAAACAGTTTTTTTTTTTTCAGTTTTTCTAAGCGGTGTAATTTTTTATGAAACATATCATCCATTCCAACTTATACTTCATTAAAACCAATCCCGTATTTTTTTTTCAGATGTTTTAGAAAATTTGCAATTGCTTTGATAAAAAATCTTTGTTTTTCCGATGCTTCGATTGAAATCTGGGTTTTCAAAGAAAAGGCGTATATGGTCATTTTCCAAAAAAATGGCCATAACTCAAAAACGAAAAAAAAAATCATTTTCCACTAATTGGAACAGTTTTCCGGCTTTTCTTTACGAATTTTCTCAACGGTTGAAAATTTTGTGGAAAACTGTTTCCAGTTAATTTTTTTTTTATTTCTGAGAAAATTTGCTTTCATTTTCATAAAAAAAAACTTTGTTTCTACGATGCTTCTTTCTTGAGTTATGATTTTTCAAAGAAAAGGCTCAAAATGGCACATATGCACATTTTTTACAAAATTGGCCTTAACTCAAAAACGAAAAGAAGTACATTTCTAAAATTTCAGCGATTAAAGCTTATGAAATTATCTTCTCAAAAATATGTTTTTTGAAAATTTTCCACGAGTTGGAGCATAGTTTTTCCGGCTTTTCTTAATGAATTTTCTCAACGGTGGACAATTTTGTGGAAAACTTTTTCCAGTTAATATTTTTTTTTATTCCTGAGAAAATTTGCTTTCATTTTCATAAAAAAAAACTTTGCTTCCATGATGCTTCGTTCTTGAGTTATGATTTTTCAAAGTAAGTAGTGTCAGGGGAAAACAAAAAATTTACAACTGTTTTCCGGGAAAATAGGCGACCCTGAATTTTTCTCAATTTTTTTTATTCATATATTGATTAGCCCTCCCAAGTAACACAACATGTCTCATATAAATCACAATGATTTCAATATGACTAATGAGAATGTTCTGTTTCATAGCGAAAAAAACTGGAATTCAAACTTATATATGACTGGAAAAGCGCAGAAGGTGGAGCTTGTGCAACATATTTTTGTTGTCAAAAATTATGTATCATATGGGTTTAGGTATACATAATTATGTATTATACTTTGTCCAACAAATCATTAACGCAACAAAATACTGAGAACATTTGGTAGTGGAAATGCATTGGATGGTCGACAATGAAAAATGTAAAAGTGCAAACATTGACAAGCCTTCATTTTTGATTGCATAACTGTTATTGATTGATAACTGTTATTTAACACTAAATTAATATGCGAATCCAAAAATTATGGTGAAATATGTACTTTTGCTTCCAAAAAATCAATTAACCATTATAAATCGTTCAATATACATTTTTCGACATCCAAGCGAAGTAAATATTTCCAAAAAGGAATGATCACATTTTGCAAATTAGTTCATTATTGTGTTTTCTACTAATACACTGAACTTTTACTGAACTATTATTACTTTTTTCAACGCTTCAGAACAAAATCTCATCGTTATGGTAAATATTCAAAACTAGTGGTCCCGGCAAACTTCGTTTAGCCATCAAGTAGGCTGTTGAAAAACGATATTGATCGTTCTTGATTTCATTGCCAATCATTTGCCATTGTTTCATTCAAGGCAATGAAAAGGTTTTCAGGGACAACTAGTGTGATCATAAATTTACAGTTTTACGCTTTCGCTTTATAAGCGGAAGGTCATGGGTTCGATTCCCAGACCCTCCACAAAAAACCCGTCCATCCACCAGAAGACGCCTCACGGAGGACCGTGCTTTGAGGAGCACATCCATCCTCCGTCAGTATCAGATGATGACTGAGACATACTGACCCTCTTCGCAGGAAGCTAGCCTCACTAACAGATCTGTATCGGTAAAGAAGAAGCTACAGATCAACTGATTCCGGCACAGTAGTGGCCCACGAGCACAGAGTGCCCTAAAAAAAATTACAGTGTGATATAAGTTTGATAAATCACTTGACTTTGACAGCATAAATGGAACTTGTAGCATGGAAGTTGCTTCTCAAATCTCACGAACCGTTGTTGATTTGTATCCGAACTAAAATAGTGTAATCAGGTTATTACCAAAACTATTCCGGCAACTTTATATTACTATTTTGTTGACGGAAAACTCCTATACCAAAAGACTATGAAGTGTTTTCCAATTATTTATATTTTTTCCTACAATTTTTCACAAAAACACGTAAGCCCTGCATGAACACAACTGTAAGCGAGTTAGGTAATTCCATTGAACCTTTTTCGTACTAAACAGTGGCAAACAACCACCACACTCTATTCATTCATATAAATTGATAAATCGGCATTTAGAGCATACCTTAAAAATAATAATTTACTCAAAACATTTGTTTAAAAGTATTCAGTGAACACCAACCATATGGAGAATTTCTTACCCGGCAGTGTATCATCCATGCTATCAAAAGTATTAAATGTCACTTTTGTTGCATTTGTTTTATAGACAACTAGAAAAATTTATATTTGACTGAAAATAAACATAATAAACATGTTTGAAAAGAGTATATTAGACAGTTTCACAAAAATCAAAATTTATAGGATTCAACCAGTCACCCCTTAGTCCTAGTTGCAATACTAAAACAAACTACCAGACAAATTTTCATCCAATTTGGAGAAGATTAGGGGCTATTTTTACATTCAAAAAATTCTAACGAGAATTTGGAAAAACGAAAATCAAAATAAATACCACTAGTTGAATGTATTATTAGTACATTACAACTTTTGAGAACACTGTATGCCGATTAGAGATGGTTTGACCTCATAAATTGATTTCTGTTCATTGAAGTACCTGTAAAACATACATTTCTCTACAGTTTTTGTTCTACAAGATTTCTTAACCTCATGTCTAATCATAAAAGTTCAACCGTAGTATCATTCCTATTTGTTCGTTTCTGAACATTATTGTAGTACATCATTTTTGTATCCGAAATACAGATAAATTGTAAAAAATCGGTCGAAAAAAAACGACATTCCTCATTCCCCTGCATTTAGAGCTGCTGCCAAATGGCGCAATTGCTGACATGTTACAAAATTGAATATTAGTAGCTTTGCTTTTTCAATGATTGATGATGATTGAAGAAAACAGCTATCAAATGTCATCAAAGCTGTCGTGTTTCAAAACATTCGCATTTGGATGCCAATCAATTAGATATGTGATATAGCCCCGAGGTCAAGCTTCTCGACTACAGATCTAGAGGATCGGAAAAAAAAATTGTGTGTGTTGTAGTAGTTAGATTTAAGATATATCATTGATGTTAAAACATTCAAAAAGTTATAAAAATTTCACATATGGCCAAATAGGGAACCACTATGACCATAACTGGTACGTTTTCCCTGTTTATATATACAGCACTACAAAAATACAATAGGCCTCTGCACTGTTTTGATTTTGCATGGGATTTTGACATTTACTGGCCTTGTTGTTTACTAAATTCATGAAAGAGTAAACGAGATAGAATGATTTTTGTGCAGACCCCTATTGTGGGAATTAAAAAATATTGAGATGCAACAAAATAATAACAATAATTCATTAGTTTTTTTTTTTTAAACTAAAAAAAACATTGGCCGGAGATTTAGCCCTCGTTTCCCTAATAATCCCCAGTCACATTGATTACTCATGAATTATTAGTATCTTTACCAGATTAGGTATATAAGAGTCGACTTTATAAGGAAAATGAATTATTTTTCTTGTGTTTTAAATTGATTCGGACGAGTAAACGAATGTAGCTCTATAATGTGAATGTAAATACAAAAGGTTTAATGCTGATTTTCTATGTAAAACAGTTTATAATCCACTATGGCTACAAATGGCGGTGCTTCTACCCTAGATGGAGTATCCGTAGCATGTGCAATGTGAGCTGATTGTTTTTTTTTTTTTTTTTGTTGGGCAGTCCACGCACTATGCCGATTCTCCTTCTTCTTTCTGGCGTTACGTCCCAGCTGGGACAGAGCCTATTTCTCAGATAAGTGTTCTTATGAGCACTTCCACAGTTATTAACTGAGAGCTTTCTTTGCCAAATTTGCCATTTTCGCATGTGTATATCGTGTGGCAGGTACGAAGATATTCTTTGCCCTGGGAATCGAGAAAATTTCCCATTACGAAAAGATCCTAGACCAGCGGGATTCGAACCCACGGCCCTCAGCATGGTCATGCTGAATAGCTGCGCGTTTACCGATACGGCTATCTGGGCCCCTAACTATGCCTATGCTACTATGCCGATTACCATATCGTTAAAGAATCTATTTATATCTTTATTGCTATTTCTCTCATACGAGCAGGTAGAGGAGAGAGCTGCCGTTGGTCCAATTCTTATCCATATAGCCGTAGTCCATTGGTGTGTGGTGGTTCATTTTGCCATGTTTCCGTTTCGTGTGAGGCAACAGCCTACAAAGAGGGTCAATTTGTCTTCAGTCACCATCCAATACTGACGGAGGATGGATGTGTTTCCCCAATATACGGTCCTTCGTGCGACGTCTTCTGGTGACTGGACGGAGTTTTTTGTGAGGGAGGATTGGGAATCGAACCCATGACCTTCCGCTTACGAAACGAAAGCGTAACCTTGAGGCTACGGAACCCCCCTAAGCTGATTGGTTTGTTTCATAAAAATGTGAGCTACCATGCGTCCACATCACATCGTTTTCAATTCATTGAACGTAATGTTGCCGTAAGGCACCGTATTGAAACCAATTAGATAGTCGTTGTGCCACTATTTCCCGAATGTCGTAACCCCGAACGCCAGTTCCACGAATGTCACATTTCCCTTAATAGCCCACTTCCCCGAAACATATGTGGATAACTATATGCCGTTTTATCATGACAAACTGACATTTCATCAAGCCAACATCCTATTATATTGAGAAATAAAAAAATAGCAGCGTTTTCTCTTATGCTAATCAAACAATCAATCCAAATTATGACATTTTATCTTCAATATAATAGTTATTTATGCAACAAGTTGCAAAATTATGATTTTTTCAGCTTGAGTCCGTACATTTATCCGACGAGGCTTGCCGAGCCGATTCCGCATCCGTTTGGCTCATCAACGAATACGGATCATCCAATGGATATAAAATCGTAAGGTTTTAGCCATTGTAAGTCATTGAGAACCACAGAGCAATTCAATGAATTGCGTATGAAGAGACAACGCGAATTGCGTATGAAGAGTTATCACGATGACAAATTGACTGCTCAGGTAGCACTTTTCAGCACTGTTTGTTCTGTTAGGAAAAGTAGGCCATTATGCTATTCAAACTATTCATGAAAAGTAGGCTAATAGGTCCTATAACACTTCCCGAATACCATTACCCCGAAACCATCTCCCCGAAAACCAGTACCCGAAAACCATTACCCCGAATGCAACGTTACCCCGAATGGACACATTACCCCGAAACCATTACCCCGAATGGTAAATTACCCCCGAAAACCCAGTTCCCCTAATACGACACTTCCCCGGAAAATGAGCTGATGCACTTCAAGAAATTCTTCAAGGAAGCTCGCGAATTTGAGCCTGAAAGTTTTCGGCTTAGTAACTACAGTTATCTCTCCCTAACTCGATATTGAAAGGATCATCGAGTTAGGGAGGTATCGAGATACAAAACACATTTTTTTTCAATTTTCGAAATTTTGATTGTTTCGACAAAGTACATTTTAAAATAGTAAATTAAATGTGAAAAATAGTAAATTTTTTGTACATTTGCCAACGTGACACTTTTTGCATAGTCTTCAAAATTTTAATTTTTTATCACCCTGAAATGACTTGTGAACCTTCATTTTACTAATCACTTATAATCATAATTATCAAATTTATGAAATTTATGAACATTTGGAGAATAATTTGGAAATTTCCATGAAAATATCGAGTTAGAGAGGTAAACTTGCATAGGAAACTGAAAACAGATCGCATCGAGTTAGGGAACATCGAGTTAGAGAGGTTTCGACTTACAGAGGGATCAAAGTATGCTAGATTGAAGGGACCGCGCATTCCATCGAGTTAGGGGAAATATCGAGATACAGAATATCGAGTAAGGGAGAGTTAAGTTACTACTATTCCTATTGGTGATTTTTTATTCTTTCAAACATCGGCTGTTCTTTCGAGGTTGTATTAATGGCAGTGTAAAAAATTTAAATCAATGATCTTTCTCTTCATTGAGTTATAGGCTGTTCTTTCGAGTTGTACCGTTTGAGTTGAAGTTTGAGCAATAGCGGTAAAAAAATCGACTGACAAAATTGTCTTGAGCGAAATTCAAAGTTGGCAGTGACTCTAAAAAAATAAATGAAAATAAGCCCCTGCATTACTTGTCTGTATTACATCTTGTCAGTATTACAATTTCCAAGAAGAGATTTGTCCTTCTTTAGTTATCGGCTATTCTTTCGGAAGTTGCACTAACAAAGTGATTGTTGGCCATCATAATTATTGACGCTTTTCAACAGTGATTTTTTTCTTCTTTTATCATAGGCTGTTCTTTAGCGATGTACTTTTGAAATAGTGGTCAGTTTAAAATCAGTTAACATTTTCATCTGACATTTTTCAAACCATAGTCTAATGACATTTTAGAATATGTTGAACTCGCATTGCCTCCAGCAATATAAAAATATAATTATACATTAACAAATAATATAACGCTTTTGAAAGAGGGCGGGAAATGTATCTAATATTAACATGTCAGCATTATCATCAGTTCGAAAAATGATTTATTGCTGTGAACACAATCATTCTCACAAAATCAAGTACACGCCTGTGAGTAAATTTGGGTTCTCACCTGGCTCATGAAGAATAGCTGTTGATTAAAAAGAATAATAATCTTTGATAACATTAAGAACAAAAATTCAAATGAAAATCAAAATTCTATGAAATAGGTATATGGGATTCATTTGTCGGATCTTCAATTTTTCGTGCCAAGAAAATTCGGGGTTATGTCCATTCGGGGAAATGGTATTCGGGGTAACGGACTATTCGGGGTAATGGTTTTCGGGGTATTGGTTTCGGGTACTTGACCATTCGGGGTATTGACTTTTCGGGGTGATGGTTTTCGGGGTAATGGTATTCGGGGAAATGTTATAGGATCGGCTAATATGATGCGGAATTGCAAAAAATGTTGTATGCCTACCTGATTGAAAATACCAAGGGTTTCTACGCATGGCTGTTCATGTGGATTTTCTTTTCAATTTTTATCGTGCTCCTGGACATAATCCAACTGAAACTGCATTTTTCGTAGTAGCAAAAAAATAGTTTATAGAATCACATTGTACAAACTTCCCTTTTCCTTTCCCACAGGTGGACATCAACGACCGCACCATTTCCATAATCTCGGAGGCTCTCGGTGGGTCAAACGTGGAAAACTGTCCGCATGCTTGCGTTGCCCGACCCTGTGGACCGCTAGCCAAATGTGTTCCCAATCTGGACAGCTACGAGTGCCAATGCAACCCACAGAACAAGCAATGCAACCAGGCGGAAGAGCTGCCATCGGAAGTGATTGAACAGCGCCAACGACTGTTGAAACTCCATCAGGTGCACCGTCAGGAGCAGCAACTCTTGCAGGAGGAACAGCAACAGGAAGACGATGACTACACAACTACGATGATTCCTTCGGGGAAACCAGGTGGCGATAAAGGAGCTAATGGGGGCACGAGCAGCGGGGAAGATGATTACTATTATTATGAGTATGATGATGAGAGCGACGGTACTGACCCAAATAGCAACGGACAACCTAATGAGGACATTGGTCGTTTGAAAAATGTGGTGAAAATAGTCACTAGACCTGAACGGGAACAGGCGGATGTGACCACACAGATTAATGGCGGTGACAACGACGAAGACTACCGCAACGAAAAGCGAAAGGGTCAAATGGTGGGGGTTGAAACTAGTACAAAGAGCAATAGTAAATTGCAAAATTATGACGATGAAGATACTTATGATGACAAGAGTTACTCTAACCCCAATGATGATGGTGAAAATAAGTATGGAAATTCCGGTTCGCCAGATGGGGTAAATCGATTTTTAAATCGGCAAAATAATCAACAAAGCAAAAATCTATCAAACAAACCGAGATCCCATGAAAGTAAAGCTACTGCCACCACAAACAACGACAATGCAATAAATGAAGAAACCACAGATGGTCCACAGTATGAGAACGACAGTTACGGTGACTTTAACGACGGTTTTAATAGAGATTATGACCATAACGGTGACAGAATACCCTATCGTCCTGATCTATTGAAAAAATCTGGGAATGAGCAAAGGACGAGACCACACAGGAAACAGCCAGAACGGGACCCGGACATTGACGAAACGTTAATGGAAGAGATGAATCGAATAATGAAAAATAAAGACGATGGA
>NW_018735521.1:0-13216 GCF_002204515.2 Aedes aegypti | reverse complement strand
GGAGAGAGATAAACTTGAAAAAAAGACATATCTTCAGAGGTCTTGTTAGGATTCCTGAAAATGTAATGGAAAAAAATATTTTGTGAAAAAAAATTAAAAAATCTTAGCAAAATCTCTGGAAGGAATTTTTTTTAAAAAATCCACATCCGGAAAAATCTACGCTAAATATCATAATTCAAGGTTCATGGAAGATGTTTGAATGCATGTATCTTACATGTAAAAGGAATCAAATGGAGAGATCATATTTTAAAGTGATATTACTACTAGCAGGGCTAGGTTAACAAACAGGGGGCCCTAGGGCCAGAGTCTCGTGGGGACCTTTTCCTAGAAAATTATTTTGATATCACCGTGCTGCATCAATACCCGGAGCACCTAAGGTGATACAGATATTTAAATGCATGTAGGTAGTCGGTATTTGACAACTTACGACTATGAAATGATAACTGTTAGGATAGGACTTGCTGCTATACATAAAATTTACAATGAATTTCATGAAAATATAGTAAAAATTGTATTAATTCTGCACCATGTCGTGATCACAAATCCGGACACTTGGATCAAATTCCAGACACCACAGCTATATTTCACATAGAACCATAGAAAAATCAAACATACCTTGATTAAACGATGCATAAATTCATGTATTTGCGGGAAATTATGTTGCCCATCTGTTACAGTGTTCTTGAATAGTTTCAAACAGTTTTTTGATAAGCCTTTAAAAGATAATGTGAAGTGCGCATCACTTGCCATAATTATTACACACAATATACACTTATCGTAGATAAAATTGTTCAGAATCACAATTATATCACTTTTGAACATTCCTTACTTGTTAAAATTATAATGCCATATATGTTATGGAAACCTCTTAAATTCGATGCTTACGCACTGTGTCCGGGTTCAAAACCATTCGTACCAGTATCCGGACAGTCTTCTTCTAACACAGGAACATCTGCAATTCCATGAATTTTGCGAAACTATTCAACTTAATTAGAAGCAAACTCAAACAAACCACAACGAAATGTGTATCACAAGAAGCAAACTCAAACAAACCACAACGAAATGTGTATCACTAGAAATTAAAATGCAACAAACGCGTTAATAATCGCCAAATTGTGGTGGCACATTGTGTAAAATTCCTTCCGTTTCTTGTAATTTTCGAAATAAACACGTCCGAGTGAAACTGGCTTTTTTTTTATCTTTGACATTTTTTACAAGGTTAACTTGATGTTATTTTACGTTACAATGGTTAAGTTATTTATAATTTGTCTCTTTATTATTCTCCATTTGCTCATCTTATTGAGCTCTTATTCGCCAGCTTGGGTATCACCAGATAGAATTAAAATTTGACAGTTGTTCTTTTTTTTTTAATACAGTGTCCGTATTCCTTATATGCTTTATCGATCAAATCTGATCCGACGTTACCTGCGATGTTGCTTTTTTATCAGTCCAAGGAGAAGTCCTTTATTTATTGCCGTTGGTTGATCGTCATTTATCCAGGTACATAAGAGCATGTTCGCTCAGAAGAGGGTTAGTTGACAGTCCGCTTTCAGACGGCCATGGTGTTAGACGGATTGAGCTCGTGTAGTTTTCAAGTGGACTGACGAAGAATTTTTTGTTGGGGGACTGGGAATTAAACCCATGACGATCCGCTAATGAAGCGAACGTGTAGTCAACTACGCCACGTTGCCCCCCTATAATTTGTTTTAGCATCAAAATTTTTTCGTTCGGGACTACTTTTAACGATAAAATAATTCAACGTGGTTTTAAAAAGATAGTACTACTCCATCGGTTTCTTATGGTTGATAAATGATAATGGATATTTTAGTCTTGATTTGCAGGGCTCTCTAAAATGTAGGGCCATGGTCCTCTCGTCCTTATTTTAATACGACCTCGATTACTAGCCTCTTACAGAATTCCTCTGAAGAATTTTGAAAGGAATTCGTTTGAGAAATTTAAAAATAAATTCCTGGGAAGTTCTTAACAAAATAACCACCGGGAGCCCAGTATGGTAATCTGGATTAATTCTTAAGAGATTTTTTTTTGTTGAATTAATTCTGAAATTATGTTTAGAGAAAGTTTATTGTAATTCTTGGATAATTCTAATGAGGAATTTTAGGAGGAACTCCTGTCAGGGTTTATCAGGAAGTCACCTGAACGAATTCTTGGAAAATCCTTGAAGAAATACTTGGAGGAATACCTGGAATAATTTCTAACTGAGCGCTTGAAGAAACCCATAAACATACCAGGAATATTGTTTGTATCGTTTCAAGAAAGAATTATTGGATATCTATGAGAACATTTTTTTGATTAAATAATGAAAGAATCTCTGGAATCGGGAATCTTTCAAATAATTTATAAACGAACCCTTAAAAAATCAGCATAAATTCCTTAATGATATTCCCGTAAACACTAAAAAGATTTTTTTTGTATATTTATTTGTTGTAGTTTTCATGGAGATTGTGAGCGACCTTTACCTTTCGGTTGTCGCGTGAATTTTTGTAACGCGGGTAGTCGCGCGTTGTACTTTGTACAACACCCAAGATTTTTCATGTTCAACACGCAATACCTCGCGATAAATATAGAAAAACCATTTCCGACAAAGTTGTTTAGGAGATCAAGGGCTGCGGTGATTATTCAGTTTTGGAATTCCACGCTAGTGTGCATGAAACTTTTGTTTTGCAGATATCTTAGAACCCTGACCACTTATAAAAACGGTGTCTTCGGCAAAGTTGTTTAATAAGCCAAGGGCAGTCAATGATCGAGCTAGTTCGTTCTAAATTTTGCCACCAGGTGGCGTCAATGAGTACGAAGCATTTGTTTTGCAAATATATCAGTAACCCGATCACTTAGAACGATAGCATCTTCGGCAAAGTTCTCCTAAGATATCTGCAAAACAAAAGTTTCATGCTCCCAAATGCTGCCTAGTGGCAAAATTTTGAATCAAATTGCTCAAACAATGAAAGCCATTGAATCGCTGAACAACTTTGTCGAAAACTAAATCTTCCGAAATGGACAGCCTCCTGAGATATCTGCAAAACAAAAGTAATAGTTTCATAAACACTAGTGCCACCTAGCGGTAAAATTCAGAATAAAATGTGTTACCATCAGATAGAACTCCACCACCAGAACAACTTGTCCGTAGATCCCTATTATTGAAATTATTTGAAAAAAATTCTCAGGAAAATATATTTTACAGAAATCACATGATTAATTCCTGGAGATCTCAAAGCAAGATGTTCCAGGTAAATTTCTTATAATACTTGGAGGGAAACAAAACTTCATGGGTTTATTCGCATATTTCTTAACGCCAAAAATGACCATTTTTAATACCCACCCACCCCCTAACGGTAACGGTTTTGTATGAATATTTTACATATTTAGTATGAGCTGTAACCTTTTAAGGACTTCTGCGTTATGAAATTTATGAACAGGCCCTATGGACTTCTGGATAAATAATTGTAAAGTAATTGGACATTTTCAAACTTGGAAATCTCTACGATTTTTAGGACCTTTGAACTGTAGATATTCTTGCAGAAATTACAATAGGATTGCTGTAATGTGATCCGGGCTAATAGATTTTTGGAGGATTTTTGGAGTAACGCAAGGCAAATCAATGCAGATCAATTTCCTTACAGAAAATTTTGAGGGTTTATTTGAAAACATCTGAAGGAAAAAACTTGATGAATTTTACAATGAATTGGGAATAAACCATGGAGTGATTCTCAAAATATATAATTCCTAAAGCATTACTATGGTTGTAGTTTCCGATCAAGTTCGAGAGGGAATGCAAGAAAAAAATTTAAAAAAATAATTTGAATAAATCCCATTTTTCAGTATTTTTTTGTGTTTTTTTAGAATGAATTAAGTTTTTTAAGATTCAATACCCCTGTATTTTGGAAATAATGTCAAAATAATCCCTTGTAGATGTCTTGAGAGACACTCTTTGTGAAATATTTGTAGATTACATAGAAATTCTACTCCCTTGAACGATTTCTAAAATAAATTATTGAAATGGCTTTTGGAAAATTCATTGAAAATATAAAGAAAAATACATAATGTAACGTTGAATGGAATCCCAGAAAGCGTTTCTGGCGACGATGTGGGGTTATCTCTTTTCGGATTCTTCGATTAATTTTCGAAGAATTCCTGGATGAATGCATTTCATGGTAATTTGACAGTTGCTTGGCAAAAACCTTTGAAGTTCCATCATTTTTGACGGATTCCTCGCAAGATCCACTGCGAAACAATGACAAAACCGTGAATGATTCCTATCAAGAACTTTGACAGAAGTCTGATTTTTAGTTTTTTAAAAAGCTGATTATAACGCAATTTCGTATAACCATAAATGCAGAAGACTATCTTTTTTAAATGGAAATTAAATATGCACCTTTGTAGCATACCCGACAGTATTGATTTTTTTCACAATACATTGGAGTGATCAACAAAAAAAAAAAGGTTAGATAAAAAAAACATTCTGATTTTGAAGAAACTTTTTTGAAACCCGTCGTGATTTATTGAAAGAATTACTTTAGGAATTCTTACTACTGATTTACGTGCACAATTTCGGCTGGCCAAAAATCTATGCTTCTTGTTCGATGAATTACGTAAAAGTATTTGATCACCAAGTGAAGCACCCTTCTACGGAAGCATCAATTGATGACAGTCTGTTGTTACAATTTGTGCAAATTGGTGTAATCGTTTTAGAGAAATGAGCATTTATTTTTTCTAGTATCACGCAAGCCATACAATCTTAAAAGCTTCAAATAACACTTTTTTATAAGAATTAGATTTCTTGGTGAAAATTCAACCAATTTGCATGATGTTTTGATAAATTTACTCAATATCTGACCTTTTACAACATTTTTTTTTTCATTATGATAAATAGAGCAAAATATGGTCAGAAATTTTATATGATAAATTTCGTTCCCTTAAGATCATAGAAAAATCATCAAAAACCAGGCGACCAGGAGGAGTTCAAGGATAAGAGTTTTTTTGAGAACTTGTGAAAAAGTAATGTCGAAATATCGAAAAACTAAAAAGTGATCGCGATTTCAATATTCTGGTGATAAAAAAAGAGGGATTAATATCCTGAAACATCGAGCCCTTTCCAAGTAAAATGTGAGAGGAATTACTGAAGAAAGCAGTTGTGATAATTTTTTTTTATGCAGGGTTCCAAATCTTTCGCATGGCTAACCCTCTTCTGCCTCAATCATCCGGAACAATGTTACACTCCAAGAAAGTCAACAGGTAAACAGCGGACCAAAAATATTTTTTCCATTTCGAGTAGTTTCTATCGAAATCACATCTCCCGTATGTACTATTCCACTTCATCTTTATTACCTCTATTCACTGACTGGTTTGTCTCCACGCTACATTCAAATATCATCAGTTAATTGATAGGTTGTAAAACACAAACGGCCTTAAAGGTCGCTGCCATGCTATCAAAATAGACACCCAGCCGAAAGAAAGGAATCCAATCGACAAACAAACCTTCGAATCACGCAAAACAGAGTGGAAGTAGGAAAAAAACTAAACATTCAATAACCAGTTCCGGTCGAAACGGCAGCTGCCAGCGCCAGCGTACGAGCAGTGGCAATGGAAGACGCAAATTTTTGATACGCTTCCATTGAGCAAGACGTCGTCGATCTCGTACTTTTCCATCTCGTCTAGCGTGGTTCTACACATAATCAACAATGCTGTGTTTGTCTTGCTCGAACAGGAGGAATCGATGTAATATCACGTTGAAACTTGTTTTCGATTAATTTTAGGTTTAACACCAACACGAAGTGTTGTTCTATATTTTCTTTACTCAAGTGTGGAAACATTGTTTACTGAGGCCCGCACCATCCAAAAAGTGCGCTTGTTATACGCAGCATAAGCGTGGTTTATCTGTTCCTTGATTATATCCTATTGAATTCATTTGCTTCTCACACTACACTGAAAATCTTTTCAAAAACTCTAGGGAAATTAATCATTGGTCAACGTCAGTGTAAGGCGTTGGCTGCTATCGCACATACCCACCAATCGACCGGCTTATCAACGGATTATTAAAATTAATAATCGCCGCATACACATGCATTAGTCATTGCCTGAGCTCTTCCGCGCTTCAGTACCCGTTCGATCGACCAGCTGACGTAGTCACAGCAAGAAATAAATTGTAATATCACGTCATTTTAGATGCACATCAGTCCGTTCGCCAATATAGTGAACAAATACGTTTTTTTAAAGAAGAAAAAGTGCCAGGACGCCAGCATCCGACAGAACTGGTATGCAAATATAATGAAAAGATCGTAAAGTTTAAATGGGATTTGAACCCTTTTCCAAATCCGTTATAAGTGTCATATCATAAAATTTAAATTGATGTGGACCATCATTCTGTTCAAAATGACCTTTTCAAAAAGTTTACTGACGGAGGAAAGCAAACTGATTGGACGATAGCTAGAAGCTTCTGCAGGATGTTTGTCTGGTTTTAAAATTGGTACAACCTTAGAATTTTTCCATTTGTCAGGAAAATATGCCAACTGAAACATTTGTTAATATTAACTAAGAATGATAAATCACTTTCTGGAAGTTGCTTGATGAGGATATAGAAAATTTCATCATCGCCAGGGGCTTTTCATATTTTCGAATTTTTTTAAAATAGCTCTCACTTCTCCCAAATCAGTCTCCAGGAATTTTCGAAATGTTTTTGATTGAGAATATTTTCGAAGTCCTTAGTAACTTGATCTTCAATTGAACTAGTAAGTCTTAAATTAAAATTGTGCGCGCTTTCAAACTGCATAGCAAGTTTTAAGTTTTTTTTTTTGCAATTAGTTAGTAATAATTTGTTTTTCTCTTTTCAATGCCGGAATTGCCTTCAAAGGATTTTCCAAATTTTAGATTATTTCCAAAAAGGTGAAGCCAAGATCCAATTAAAAAATATATTGTTCAAATTTTTGTTTCTTAATAATGAAAACGTTTTTTAATTTCTTCCTGCAGATCCTGCATATAATTTCATACCACGATCGCGAGTGCGTTGAAATTGCCTTCTCCTCACGTTTTTAAGACGGAACTCAGTTCAGCATTATTTTTTTGCTGTGCAACGCTGAGTCTGGCCAGCCATTGCCTCTTCGATCGGCGGCGCACGAAAACTGATTCTGGCAGATGCCTCTTGCCACGCCAAATTGAACTACCCCGATTCCGATTAAATGGCCACTGCTTCACTCACTCACTCGTATGCATCCGCAGCTAAGAGCTTTTCAGTTGTGGTGGATCGGTTCGATTGAATGGTTATTATCCACCACCGACCGGTAGCAATATGCGATGATGCGACCAACGACACTCGACGCAACCAGCCAGGCAGCGGGGTGTTCCTAGCAGTCTCGGTCTCAAGCGTGGAAAGGTCAATAAGCCAAGAATCATCGATGCTTGAGGGTTCTGTCCGGGTCTTGCCGGCTAAGCGGAATTAACGGCAAGGGTAGAATAATTTAATTAGATTGTATAAACAAATCTAGCGGCCTCCCGACTTTGGCTGAACCAGTTGCAGTAGTACCTAATGTAGGGGGAGATTCCCCAGCGTTGGACGGTATTCGATACCGGACAAAGTTGGAAAATGGAGAAATTTTGGGGACCAATATAATGCAATATTTGCACATATAACAACATGAATTACATCAGGGATGGGAAAAATATTTTTTGGTCATTATTTCGTATTAATCCGCATTTCAAGTAATTGCATCCTTCATCTGATGTAAATACACTATTAGTTTATGAGAAAAATCATTTAATTATCAATTCGTATTGGTTTTCAAAAGTCAAGACCAACAATTCAAAAGGTCTCAAGTCCAAAATGTAAACAAATCGTTTTTTTGCTGATTTTAGTGTATAATAGTCTATTCTTACTAAAACATATAAAGTCATGTTAAAATATGCATGAAGTTGAAACAATAACATTTTTCTAAAAAGCCCCATCTCATTTTCCGCTAACAGGGTATTCATGGCAAATGCGGCCTTTTCTCAAAAAGGCCTCATTGTTGTATCTGACTGAACCGAGTTGGGCCTATTGAACAAACATCAAAATTGCAATGTAGATTGCAAATTTACTTATATCTGCAGGTTATACTACGGAGCGACTGCTCCTTGTATTATTTTACACAGTGATTGTCTCAACGGTGAACTTTATTAAGTTTTCCGTCGGGTTCCTGTAGACTGATGTATTTTGTATTATACTACCTAATAGTACCTGTGTCAGCCTGTCTGTAATTCACAATTTATCGTCAAAAACACGTTTTGATTTCAATTGCATGAAAAATAACGTTCAATTGCAATATTATTTCATTGAACCAATATTTCCATTCAATCTTTCGATGACAAACTCGCGTAGCACATCATATAATGTTCATGGGAGAACGAAGGATTCAATTAATCACATATTTAATCAACCGCATGAATCATCTCTTGCTGTAGAGATTCCCATGTACCTTACTTTACCACTTAACACTCTTCTCACTTCAATTTTCTTATTTAATCATTAATTGTGCATGATTTTCAAAAGGCCACATCAGAGGATGATGAAAAAATAAGCCACAACTAGAAGGCCTCAACACATGTTAGAGTAAACAAAGGCGTCGACTCACAGGCCTCATCAGCGTCGGCCGGCGTCTATGGGCACAAATCAATAGGGCTCGATAGCTTTTGGTGAAATATAAGCCGCATTTCCTTCGACTCGTTTTTTTAGTAGAATTTTTTGGCTAAAATGATAGTAATGAATATTCATTGCTATAAATCAATTTGTTCAGCGACTTTCTGGACAATAAAATAGTACACAATGCTTAAATTTATATTATAAACATGATTTATTGTATGACAAAATAAGATTGCGTTTTTCTCTTTGTTTACTTTTTGGAGATGAGGCCTTTTCAATTGTTAGTCTTGAAGTGTCCACGTAGCCCCTTTTCCGATATTCGAGCATTTTTTTATTTCTTGATGGATTTGTATTATATTTTTCACAATTGTTACGCACATATACAACTTAGATTCAAGAATTATCGAAATCTATCCATAATTCTTAAAGTTACAAATCCTCAAGTTGAATAATGTGGAAATAATGTCAAAAGAAGCCCCGTTTGACGGTATTATTATTTTAGACAAAAATCGTTGCAATCTTCTACTGCAAAATTAATGCGTTATAGTTTAGTAGGTTAAGCCAGGTAACCACCAGCTGTATAAGAAGAATTATTTTTTTTAATATCGAGACTTTCAGCCAATGGCTGGAAAATTTCCTAAAGTATTAGAAGAAATGAAAGCTCCTATAGAAAGCAATGTTTGCCTGTACTACGTATTCTTGAAATATTATGCATGTACTCATTGAAAATTTCAAAGGTTTAGAACCCGTCAAAACACAACGTATAGTCTTATACTTGGACTTTAATAAAGTTCTGAAGAATATGAAAACTTTATTCCAAAAGTATATACCATCTTGCCTTAATTCCGAACATGAGTCTTATTCCGAACAGTGGCGATTTCAATGGTGAGAATTGATTCTTTTTCCATTAACGATATCTGCAGAAATTTCTTCATGAAATTCTTTGGAATTCCAACAGAGACTTTCCCTAAGAATTAAGCATTGAATTCATCCTGCAGTTCTGTTAAAAGTCCCCCGGAAATTCTTATGAAGGTTTCGAAAACTATCAATAGTTCGTTCGGAAAAATATTTCTAGAATTGAACCAATTGCATTGATTTGTCTAGGGATTGGTCCTATGTTTTCCGTTGAAATCCATTAGACGGATAAAGACAGGATGTTTTCAAGTATTCAAACAGAAATTCTTCCGAAGATGCATTAGTTATTAACTGAGAGTCTCAGCATGATCTTACTGTGTGTTAAGGACTATGTCTGTTTGAGTTTCAAAGAATATTATCTAATTGATTGAAATACCACACCACAATACTCAACAATTATCCATATCAAAATATTATGCTTTCGGGGTAGTGTCATAGAGTCATTTCCTTCGTGTATTGTCACTTTTGTTAAGGCTAAGTAGTCATTTGGTCTGGCAGCCATGTTGGCATTACAGCTCGTTATTTCGGAGCAGAAAAACTCAGTCCTCATAGTTGATACTGCTACCAAAAAGAATCACTATATGCGCTTACATTCAGAAAGTATGCTGATACTTTTTCAGCTATGTCACATCAATACCAACTGGTTTTAATATAATTTTAATTCTGACATGATTACGCAACAATCATCAACGACGTGTACAAAGTTTAATGACGGCTTATTTCACCTTAACACTTATCACAGATTTTTAACTCTAATTTTCCGCATTTCGAGATTGAACTCATGACTGAAAATAGTGTTTCGCAGATGTTCTATTACTATCGTTTTTTTTCTAAAGAAACTCGTAGTTTAAAAATATTTATTACATGTACTTTTGATTAATGAATAGATTTATTCGTTGTCATTGCCATTCGTTCGTAGCCATATTCATATTCGTACATCGTGTGGCAGGTACGAGATACTCTATGCCCAGGAAAGTCCCATGACGAAAAGATCCTGGACTGACCGGGAATCGAACTAAGACAGCTTCTGCTTGGCTTTGCTTTGTAGCCGCGGACTTTAATCACTCGGCTTAGGAAAGCCCCTATTGGCAATTGTCAATGATTCATAACAAATCAGATATTGTATAATGCTAGGAGAAAAATTAAGTGATTATAGCAAGTATGTGGTATACACATTAGGAAATATTACACAATAAACTCCTTAGTACACATTTGTTGGCCCTGAAAAGGGTCGATTGAATTATTGATTACCAGTAACATGGACACATTTTGACGGCGCAGTGGTTGAAATCCTCCTCGCCCGATGAGGTTTGCGGTGGCGATGACGATGGGCGCTTCAACAAGCGGCTTTGGCTGATTCTCTTCAACCATCTCGTACAAATCTTGCGTTAGCGCACCGATTCATACAGGAACAATTCTGGAAGCGCGATTTCACAATCCGGACGCTGGATTTGCACCAGTTTCATGATCAAGAGCTCTGTGGCACAGAATGAGCCTCCTGCATGGCAATGGCAGCGGAGCACTGGTTGGTAACGACGGATTTCTGGCCAAAAACGATGATGCTGGTCACGTGAGAGCGGCTTTAGTCGCGGTGGATCCGATATGCGTGTTGTTCTATTTGCGACCCATTGAAAACTGAGCTGAGAATGCGAAAGCATTTGAGACTTACTCGCCGACCATGTTCACAGTCTGACAGCAAAAAGAAGAATGAGCGAAGAAGCAGGATTCGGTCTGGTTTTCTAATGCGAAGCGTAACGCAAAAGAAGCGTGGAAAACTGCTTAAACGTGATTGGTTGCGTAAGAAAGGGGTTGAAATTTTCCAAATTTTCAATAGTTTATTGTCGATAATCAATAATTTTCTCCATTGGAGAAAATTGTTGTATAAATTTCCGACCGATTGATGGGAAAATATTGAAAATCTATCGATAAATGGTTGAGTTATTGGCGTTCAAATCTAACATAATTTGTGACGTTCGCAAAATATTAGATTTTTTATTGACACCCAGTATATTTCCGTTAGACGTAGTTAACGTCAAAACAGGTTTTAGAATTTCATTAAATTATTTTTTTATTACCAGAAAAAAAAACTACTGTTAGATGTCAATGTAAGCTAGGAATTACGGAAATAGGGAGAAATAGCATTGAAAGAAATATATAAAAAAATATGAAAGCACTAATTTTCGACCTACAAGAATTCTGTGCCAAATTGCAGATTTTCATACAAAGTAGGCCGAAGTCGTATGGATGGCTCGAACTTTAGAGCTAGGTCGGAAATTTGTGCTCTTTCCCTATGCGTTTTTAGACAGAGATACCGTTTTGATTCATATTAAGGACACTTTACGCCTCTTTGAAGTATAGGCCATCTAAAAGCACTCTATATGATTCATGATTGATAACTCATGCTATCAAAACACTTACCTTTCAAATGGTAGGTGAATATTTGATTTCCACAATTGAATAAATTTAAATAATTATAAATGTGTGCCTTTTTAATTAATCTTATTCCGGACACCACCTTACTCCAGGCGTTTTGAGTCGAATTCCACAGAGCTTGTGAAAAGCAATGCTGGAAGAGTAAAACCGTTAATTAGAACTACCAGCCATTGAAAACACGTCGAAACTAGTTGAGCATAGAAAATTTTTATGGGCTGCTATGGAAAAAAACTTATTTAAACGAGTCTCCCAATTTGAAGCTTTTGAACGGCAAATGTTGAAACATTTCAATTGAATCCTTTCCCATACAAAGTTCAGCGTCCGGAATTTTAAGTTATCCGGAATTTGAATCAGAACGGTACAATGGATATTGTCTAAAGCGACCATATATGTCCCGCGAAACGCGGGACGCCCTGTCAGATCTCGTTCCCAATCAAACATTTTACGTATTGAAAATGTATTCTACAATCATTTTAGGCCTAAAACATGATCTAAATGCTTTTTTTTAGTTAAACAAATAGATATGATGCTGTAATATTAATTTGAAAATTGCGCTGTCCCGTGAAACGCGGGACGTCTTGTCACTTTAATTTTGACTAAACGAAAACAATTCTGAAGCAACTTTTTTTTGTAGTTTACAAGTTCGATTGTAAATATCATCTAGTCCGGTCTTTCTGAACACCGATCAATTGATTAATGAATGCGATGAATCTCTTATTTTGCTTGTTTTACAAGAGAACATCATTACTGAAAGTTTAAATTTTGACAGATCATATAATTTTTAATTTATTTGGTTTTTTTTACGCAAATGGGGTAAAGTGTCCAATTACTCTTAAGACTCACTTGGCGTGTGAGTTTGTCTTGACCGAACTATCCTTAACATTACAGTAAGAAGCATTACAATTAAACGAATTTCTATCATTCATTATCATATCTCAGCGCAGAATTGGAAATTAAATTGTTGTACTTCCATATGAAATTCTTGGAATTAAGCTCAATACTCTACAAGTTTTGTCAGCTCACAAACCAACTTAACTTTGTTTACCATTGGTGAATCTATCAGCAGGACTTTTATGCAATTTTCAACTAATACCTGTAGCAGTCAAATTTGATTTTTTTTGTTAAGTTTCTTGGTGGATGTCTGAAAAGGGTTTCAGGAGTACTTCGCAAAATTTTACACATATTTTTCCAGACGTCCGCAAATTGGCTTGTGAAATCCCATTAGTTATCTTCTCAAAAATA
>NW_018735520.1:0-16139 GCF_002204515.2 Aedes aegypti | reverse complement strand
TGGAATGGGAAGCCGTAACACGAAACCAGCGAGGTCAAATCCTGCTAGAGGCACTGGCCGTGCTAGATGTCGATCTGGCTAATGTTGGTGCCAAAAGTACCTTCAGCCGTAACGGAGCGGAGTCGATTATCGACGTTACTTTTTGTAGTCCTGGCCTAGTTCGAACTGGAGGGTAGACGATGCCTACACTCACAGCGACCACCTGGCGGTTCGCTACAGTATCGACTACAACAACAGCAGGCAGCGGGTTGAGGAAGCGGCTAGGTCAAGGCCAAGCCCTCGTAGGTGGAAGACATCGTACTTCAATGATGAAGTACTTAGGGAGGCGCTCCGCCGTGAGCGTAACCTACTCGGCCTAAGCGGGGACGAACTGGTAGCGGTGCTTACGCGTGCATGCGATGCGACCATGCCTAGAAAAGTCCACCCTAGGAATGGGAGATCACCGACATACTGGTGGACTCAAGCTATTGCGAACCTGCGCCGTGCCTGCCTACGGGCCAGGAGACGGATGCAGCGAGCACGTACCGAGCAGGAGCGTGAAGAACGACGGGCGGTGTTCACCGCTGCCAAAGTCGCGCTGAAGTCCGAGATAAGGGCAAGCAAAAAGGCCTGCTTCGAGGGACTCTGTCAGAGCGCCAACGCGAACCCGTGGGGTGATGCCTACAGGATCGTAATGGCGAAGACAAGAGGTGCAATTGCTCCTACGGAGCAATCTCCACAGATGCTGGAGGGGATCATCGAGGGGCTCTTCCCGCGCCACAACCCTAGCCCATGGCCTCCTTTTGTAGGACAGCCGGGGATTGGGGCTGGCGATGAGGATAGAGTAACTGATGAGGAACTTGTAGGGATTGCAAAATCCCTAAGCATGGGGAAGGCACCAGGTCCGGACGGAGTTCCAAACCTGGCCCTCAAAGTCGCAATCTTAGAGGCTCCCGGTATGTTCAGATCTGCTATGCAGATCAGGGCTGTGCATTTTCGAAAGCATTTTGTGAAACACGAAGGCTTGGTTGCGTCGTCTCTATGGTGACGAACAACTGCGTCGCTTCGTTCTTCTTCCCACACCCATTCGTTTCGTTACCTGATTGAAGGTAGCGAACAAGAAAGATGAAATGAAAGAGTAAGAACATCGTTTCATTTGATTTCATTGAAGTATACCAAAATATTTCATATTGAATTTTATCTATTTTTTGCAATATTAATGTATGTAACTTGTTAGAATAAATTAAGATAGAGAAACTATGCGGGCCACCACGTCGTTTATTGGAATTAATCAGCTCCTAAAGTTAGAGACTACCGATTGAAAGACCAGCTCGCTGAGGTGAGCCTCTGATTTATGACGCGCGATGCACAAGCGGAACGAAAGAAATTAAAGACTACGCTTGCTGCGATGAAAGGAAAGGTTTGTTGGATTGAAACGAAACAGTAGAGTTTCATCTGAAAGGGAAGCTTGAGTCAGTCAGTTGGGGACTGAAAATGCTTTCAATGAAATGAAAATGGACGGCCCTGATGCAGATATGCCTGGACGAGGGAGTATTTCCAGATGCGTGGAAGAGGCAAAGCCTGGTACTATTGCCAAAGGCGGGGAAACCACCCGGTGACCCGTCGGCGTATAGACCAATATGCTTGATTGACACGGTGGGGAAAGTGCTCGAGAAGATCATCCTCAACAGACTGTCGAGGTACACCGAGGGTGTAAATGGTCTCTCAGGCAACCAGTTCGGCTTCCGGAAAGGGAGGTCCACTGTAGACGCTATTCTGACGGTTAAGAAAACCGCCGAGATAGCACTCCAGCGTAAGAGGAGGGGTATTCGCTACTGCGCAGTAGTGACTCTGGATGTAAGGAAAGCATTTAATAGTGCCAGTTGGGCGGCTATTGCTGATGCGCTCCTGCGTCTGGGGATACCCGAGTACCTGTACAAGATTCTCGGAAGTTACTTCCAGAATCGGGTATTAGTCTATGACACGGAGGTGGGTCGGAAGTGCTTTCACATAACCTCAGGAGTCCCGCAAGGTGCCATCCTGGGTCCGGTGTTATGGGATGTCATGTACGACGAGGTGTTGAGATTAAAATTCCCGGCGGGTGTGGTCATCGTTGGCTTTGCCGACGATATTACGCTGGAGGTCTACGGTGAATCGATCGAAGAAGTGGAATTGACTGCAGCCCACTCGATCGCAATTGTGGAGGAGTGGATGAGCTCCAGGAAACTGGAATTGGCTCACCACAAAACTGAGGCTGTTGTTGTCAACAACCGAAAGTCGGTGCAGCAAGCGGTGATCAGTGTAGGCGACTGCACAATCACTTCGAAGCGCTCCGTCAAACACTTGGGGGTGATGATCGACGACAAGCTTACCTTCGGTAGCCATGTCGATTATGCCTGCAAGAGAGCCTCCACAGCTATTGTGGCACTGTCCCGGATGATGTCCAATAGCTCTGCGGTGTACGACAGCAAGCGTAAGCTTCTGGCCAGTGTCGCCTCGTCCATACTGAGGTATGGTGGCCCGGCTTGGGGCACGGCTTTGAGTACCGATAGCTACCGTAGCAAGCTAGAGAGTACTTATAGGCTAATGTGCCTGAGGGTTGCGAGCGCGTACCGTACCGTGTCACACGATGAACTTTGTGTCATCACCGGTATGATGCCTATTGGTATCCTTATCATGGAAGACATAGAGTGCTTCGAAATGCGCGGCACAAGAGGCATACGCAGGACTGCCAGACTGGCCTTTCTTCTTCTTCTTCTTTCTGGCGTTACGTCCCCTCTGCGACAGAGCCTGCTTCTCAGCTAAATGTTCTTATGAGCACTTCCACAGTTATTAACTGAGAGCTTACTATGCCAATGACCATTTTTGCATGCGTATATCGTGTGTCAGGTACGAAGATACTCTATGCCCTGGGAAGTCGAGAAAATTTTCAACCCGAAAAGATCCTCGACCGGTAGGATTCGAACCCACGACCCTCAGCTTGGTCTTGCTGAATAGCTGGCGTTTACCGCTACGGCTATCTGGGCCCCATACTGGCCTCCATGGTCAAATGGCAGCGTGCGTGGGACAGTTCTACCAAGGGAGTGTGGACTCACAGGTTGATTCCAAGGTTAGATATCTGGGTCAATAGGCGCCATGGGGAACTAACATTCCACCTAACACAGGTCCTTTCGGGTCATGGATGCTTTAGACAATATCTACACCGTTTCGGTCATGCGGGTTCTCCCGAATGTCCAGTTTGTGCAGGTTTAGAGGAAACGGCGGAACACGTTTTGTTCGTGTGCCCGCGTTTCCGCACAATGCGTGACCGCATGTTTGCCACATGCGGTCGGGACACGACTCCGGACAATTTGGTCCAGAGGATGTGTGCAGACGAGTTTGGCTGGAATGCCGTTTCATTGGCTATCACCCACATCGTCTCGGAACTCCAAAGGAGGTGGCGTGTGGACTCGAGGAGTGACTAGTGCAGACGCTAATCAACAGGTGGTCCAAGGGTTCGCAGTCGGCTACGTAGGTCATACCGGTGCCCTACGGTCGAAATCGACCCTTACAGCGATTAAGTGGCCGCGGGGAGAACATCCTGGTAGCGCTGCTGTCGTGGCGCCGGCCTACTGGGTGGATACGAGCCTCTGGTTGTTCGGGGCAGGTGGAGGCCCCTTCGTCAGCAATCCCAGCTGGTGCTAGCTGATAGGGCCTGAGCCTTCAGTAGGTCAAATTGCGAAGCCCGCAGTATCAGTTCTTGATACCTGCGGTGCAGCTGGGCGCGGGCTTAGTGGTCGACCCTGCCCGCCTTCAGCGGACAATGGGAGGTGAGGACCACCCGGGAAGCTGGCAATGCGCCAGCATGCTACCTTGGTGGACCCCCATAAGCGTGTCATCGATGTTCGTTGCTGCATGGCTACGCAGCTAACCTGGAGGATGCGATGTGCAATAGCCCCTCTCCGAAGCAATGCCTTCTTGGTGGTCCCGGAGAGACGAAGGGTTTGGCGGCAATGGAAATGGTTTAGTGGGTCGGGGGTGTAGTCCTGTTTACTGCTTGTACATAGTAAATGGTCCCATTGCCGCCAAACCCTTCGTCTCTCCGGGACCAGCAAGAAGGCATTGCTTCGGAGAGGGGCTATTGCACATCGCAACCTCAAGGTTAGCTGCGTAGCCATGCAGCAACGAACATCGATGACACGCTTAGGGGGTCCACCAAGGTAGCATGCTGGCGCTTTGCCAGTTTCCCGGTTGGCCCTTACCTCCCATTGTCCGCTGAAGGCGGGCAGGGTCAACCACAACGCCCGCGCCCAGCTGTTCCGCAAGTATCAAGAACTGATACTGCGGGCTCCGCTATTTGACCTGCTGAAGGCTCCGGCCATATCAGCTAGCACCAGCTGGGATTGCTGACGAAGGGGCCTCCATCTGCCCCGAACAACCAAAGGCTCGTATCCAACCCAATAGACCGGCGCCACGATAGCAGAGCTACCAGGATATTCTCCCGCGACCACTTAATTGCTGTAAGGGTCGATTTCAACCGTAGGGCACCGGTATGACCTACGTAGCCGACTGCGAGCCCTTGGACCACCTGTTGCTTAGCGTCTGCACTAACCACTTCTCGAGTCCACTCGCCACCTCCTTTGTAGCTCCAAGACGATGTGGATGATAGCCGATGAAACGGCATTCCAGCCAAGCACGTCTTCACACATCCTCTGAACCAGATTGTCCGGAGTCGTGTCCCCACCGCATGTGGCAAGCATGCGGTCACGCATTGTGCGGAAACGCGGGCACACGAACAAAACGTGTTCCGCCGTTTCCTCCAAACCAGTAAAAACTAGACATTCGGGAGAACCCACATGACCGAAACGGTGTAAATACTGTCTAAAGCAACCATGGCCCGAAAGGACCTGTGTCAGGTGGAATGTTAGTTCCCCATGGCGCCTATTGACCCAGATATCTACCCTCGGAATCAACCTATGGGTCCATCAGGAGGTGGAACTGCCTCACGCACGTTGCCATCTGACCATAGAGGCCAGTCTGGTAGTCCTGCGTTGCCTCCGACTAGAGTCCATAACAAAATATAATAAAATTTTATCAGAATATGATGTACATATTTTATTATGACATAATTTTGTTAGACATTGTATCCACAGAAATATTGAAACAAAAATATATATATGTTTTATATTTATTTTGAATATATTCCTTTTTGTTTATTTTCAACAATTTTATAATCAAATTTGATACGCATCTGTGCATTTTAATCAACTTGAGTTTTTGAATAAAGCAAAATATATATTTTTATTTGAATGAAAGAAAAATCTCTTGGGTTTGTAAAACCAGCCAAGCAGTAACAAATTGTTATCTTAATTTAATTATTGACTAATTGCAAGTGACTGAAACGTGACTTGTCGGACTTGAAATTGCTTGTTTTATATCAAAACATTCATTTTGCCTGTCTACTTCGCCGAATGAAGCTTTATTAGAACTTTTATATAAGTTATTTGTAAAAAAACTGATTATACCATATATGTTTCTGTCTATTGCACGGAATACCATGTTTTGTTAGAATTCCATATAGTTGATCAAAAAGCTCGTAACATAATGAGTTACTCCGTATTTATACAGTATTATAAATTATAAAAAAATATAACAGGACTTGATATGTTTTTTGATAGATTAAAAAACACATTTGTTATTTTTAAATAAAATTCATAGAGCTTTTATACATTTAGTTATTTGAACTACCACTGCATCAAAATTGTAACAATGTATATCGATAAAATCTTCATATCATAATAACATAGCTGATATAATTTTGTTATGTACCATAGTCGAGTCTTGGGCCGGCATTTCGAAGCACTCTATGTTTCCATGATGAGGATACCAATCGGCGCATCCCGTCTAGATGGAAGAACAAGATTATAACAGAATGGTTCGTCTGATATGATTTTTTTTATATCACCAGTGTTTAAAAACATGTACCGTTAGTAGTTAAAATAACAAAATTTCTAACAAAATTTGCTCCAAAATCAACTAAAATACACGGGTAGAAATTAGAATCCAAAAACAAGATTATGGCTCATGATATCATGATTCCAGCGTGTTTTCGTCTTATGAAAATAACCATGATTTGGACTCATGATATCATGAGTGAGATTGCCGTAACGGACACACACGTTAGGTTTGGTAGCTGATTGCTCGGAATATGATTCAAGTGCCAAAAATGCTGAGTCGCGCATCCGTTTATGATCGACAAAATAAAAAAAATAAAAATAGATACATTGAGATTCGAGCCAAGAACCTTCCGATTGTAAGCCACGTACTCAACCACTCAACCGCTTCGTCATCTTGAATTTAGAGTGATCGATACGAATAAGATGAAGCAAAGTGCGCCGCTTAGTGTTTTCACACTGGGATGTTACGCTTATGAGGAATCATGATTATGACTCCAGGAATCATGATTAGTGATCCTGATATTATGACCTAACCAATTTATGAATTTCATGATTTGTAAATCATGGTGTGGGGATCAGATTTTATCCGTATATATAAAACCTGATATAATTACGCCTAAAACTTCTCATCAGATCCTTCTTTCCCGCTTGGTCCACCAAACCTCTTAAAAGATTAAAAACAGCTAAAAGGTCAGCTCTGAAAAAATTCTCAAAAACGTAATGCTCTTACAAAACACAATATCTGACCTGCAATAGTGAATACAAACGGCTGAATGATAGACTATATCACAGTTACATCCGCCGCATCCAGCGCAACTCAAATGAACCCTAAGATTTTGGTCGTATATCGATGATCAAAAAAGGAGTCAGGATTACCGTCAACTATGACGCTTCGAGAAAAAGGCTTCAAGTCTCTCTTCGATTACTGCTTTATTCAGACAACATTTCTCAGCAGTTTTCCAATACTACAACATTGAAACCCCATCATGTTCAAGAAGCCGCAGCTATGGTACTCAACGTTCCGCTATTGGCCCTCACCCAAGGATTTCTTCGCTCACAGTTGGTTAGCTTGTGACAGGTTGAAGTGCTCAACAAACCCTGGTCCTGATGGAATTCCAGCTGTTGTTCTTAAAAGTTGCAGCTCATCCCTTTCGAAGCCATTGTCAACTATATTTAACCGTTCGCTTTCTTCTGGCTGTTTTCCGAGTGCATGGAAATATTCGTATATTTTCCCAGTCTTCAAAAAGGCGCTAAAGGGGAAGTTTCGAATTACAGAGGAATTGCTTCCTTGTGTGCAACGTCCAAACTGTTTGAGTTGATTGTACTGGATTTCTCAAACATCACTGCCTGAATTAGGGGACGGACCTGGTGTAGTGGTTAGAACACTCGCCTCTCACGCGAGGACCTGGGATCTAATCCCATCCCCGACATAGTCACTTATGACGTAAAAGTTATAGTGACGACTTCCTTCGGAAGGGAAGTAAGCCGTTGGTCCGAGATGAACTAGCCCAGGGCTAAAAATCTCGTTAATAAAGTCAAACCAACCAACCAACCAACTGCCTGATTATGTATCTGAAACCCAGCATGGCTTTATGCCAAAACGATCCACTACCACTAATTTAGTCAGCTTCACATCCTTCCTTATCAAAACCATCGAAGCTCGTAAACAAGTTGATGCAATTTATAATGACTTTTCGGCGGCCTTTGACAAGATAAATCACGATGTCTTGTTAGCAAAACTCGAGCGCCTAGGATTAGCCGAACCTCTTTTAAGTTGGATGAGATCCTACTTAGTAGGACGGACGATGTCAGTTAAATAGGAAATATAACTTCTGAACACTTTGCTGTACCATCGGGAGTTCCTCAAGGAAGTCACATTGGCCCGTTTTTGTTCCTACTCTACTTAAATGATATTAACCTTGTCCTCAAATGTTTCAAACTTTCTTACGCCGATGATTATAAGCTTTATTATGTCATAACATGCAATGAAGATGCCAGGTTTCTTCAGTTAGAACTTGATACGTTTACGAACTGGTGTAAAACAAACAACATGAGTCTGAATGCAGACAAATGTTCAGTGATTACCTTCACTCGAAAACACTCAATCATAAGCTACGAATATTCATTAATGGAATACCTATTAAACGAGAGTCTACTATCAAAGACTTAGGGGTTCTGCTAGATTCCAAGCTTTGCTTCAAAGATCATGTAGCGTATATTACATCAAAAGCGCTAAATGCTTGGGTTTGATCAAATTAATTACAGAATGTGTTGCAAGGATGTTACAAAATAACAAAATTATTGCAAACTATGTTACCGTTTATGACATCGGATGTTATTTGCAACTAACTTATAAAAGCGATGTCAAAAATATAACAAATGTTGTTATAAATGTGTTACTAAAAATATAACAAGCTGAGAACAAGGCATCTTGATAACAAAATTATATCAATTATGTGGTTCTGGTCGGATACCAGTGATGACGCAGAGTGCATCGTGTGACACGGTACGGTACGTGCTCGCAACCCTCAGGCATATTAGCATATAAGTACTTTCTAGCTTAGGGGCTGTCCATTAATTACGTAAGACATTTTTCGGAGTTTTTCAACCCCCCCTCCCCCATGGTAAGATTTTTTGTATGAAAATGAAAAATAAATTGTATGGCAAGTAAGAAATCTCAGACCCCCCCTCCCCCATAAACCCTTACGTAATTAATGGATCGCCCCTTACTACGGTAGCTGTTGGTACTTAAAGCCGTGCCTCAAGCCGGACCACCATACCTCAGTATGGACGAGGCGACACTGGCCAGAAGCTTACGCTTACTGGCGTACACCGCAGAGCTATTGGACATCATCCGGGACAGTGCCACAATAGCTGTGGAGGCTCTCTTGCAGGCATAATCAACGTGGCTACCGAAGGTAATCATCACCCCAAGTGTTTGACGGAGCGCTTCGAAGTGATCGTACAGTCGCCTACACTGATCACCACTTGCAGCACCGACTTTCGGTTGTTGACAACAACCGCCTCAGTTTTGTGGTAAGCCAATTCCAGTTTCCTGGAGCTCATCCACTCTCTCAATTGCGATCGAGTGGGCTGCAGTCAATTCCACTTCTTCGATTGATTCACCGTAGACCTCCAGCGTAATATCGTCGGTAAAGCCAACGATGACCACACCCGCCGGAAATCTTAATCTCAACACATGACATCCATAACACCGGACCCAGGATGGCACCTTGCGGGACTCCTGAGGTTATGTGAAAGCACTCCGATCGACCTCTGTGTCGCAGATTAATATCCGATTCTGGAAGTAACTCCGAGAATCTTAACAGGTACTCGGGTATCCCCAGACGCAGGAGCGCATCAGCAATAGCTGTCCAACTAGCACTGTTGAATGCGTTCCTTACATCCAGGTCACTACTGCACAATAGTGAATCCCCTTCCTCTTACGCTGGAGTGCTATCTCAACGGTTTTTCTTACCGTCAAAATAGCACCTACGGTCGACCTCCCTTTCCGGAAGCCGAACTGATTGCTTGAGAGACCATTTACACCCTCGGTGTACCTCAAAAGTCTTCTCGAGCACCTTCCCGCCGTGTCGATCAAGCATATTGGTCTATATGCCGACGGGTCACCGGGTGGTTTTCCCGCCTTGGCAATAGTACCAGGCTCTGCCGCTTCCCGTTGTAAGCGTCTATCCGGTGTCCAAACCTTAAGCACTTCAAACATTTTTCCGCTTACTTGTTCAATCGCATAGCGACTCTCAATCGGTATTTCGACCATCCATTCGCCACTTTGTCTTTCTCCAATACCTTGTTCGCCTTCATACACCTTCCTCAATCGGTCGCCATTTGCACGTCGCCTAAGTTACACAGTGACTGAAGTGCATTACTCAGCTCTTTTACTGACGTAATTTCGTCCAGATCCTTCCAGGCAAGTGCAATCTCCGGGCATAAAGACTTCACTTCTGCTTACCAGCCAGCGATTGAGCCATGTGCTCCTGAACTGCCAAACTGTCAATTGAAGGGTTCTTCTTCAACTCAAAGAGCATCTCACTTTTTTTGGGTACGTCTGGCTTTAACCACGTTTTCGCCCAAATCCCTTAACATCGGGTCTTGTACGACGCTTTTGAGAAGCACTACGTACGACATAGCATCGTTAGCCTTGACTCGTACGGTGTCCCTCTTCGGCGGCATCTGACGAGGTGAAGGCTCTTCTTTCTTCTTCTGCTCCATTTTTTGTACCTTCGTTCGCTCGTTCGGTTTTCCTCCCTTCTACCAACGACATTTCGCCACTCATTCTCCCGTAGAGTAGCGTTCGTACTGCGCATCTCTCTTGAAGCGGTGTCCCTTATGATACTTATGAAAAATCGCATCTGCTTCTTGGATCCACCTGGTCTCCTATCTCCCGGCGAAGTTCTGCTGATCTTTGAAGTCATGGAAACTTGCGTGTAACAGCGACAGCAGCTTTAGCCGTCCCCAATGCGTACTCCGCTACAAGTCCAGAGCTCTCACCTCACTTCTGCTACATGTGTTAAGTGCTATAAGCACTGGCCCCTCCCCAAAGGTGGGTCCGTGGAGAAAAGGGTCTGAGGCCAATGGTAATTTATATGCGTTCTGTACACCACGTGAGCAATTCAGAATTGCTCAAATACTGTGCTTGGGCTGGTTTTAATGGGTCGTCAGTGGAGCGGCAACCCTACACTCCCTGAATTACCTTCTCCTGTTACCGATTTCGATCAGGTGATGGTCGATTACACGTGCTGTGAACACTTGGCGTGGGATGACCCAGTAATGTGTTGTTAACAAAATGTTAATAATAGCTTATTTGTTTTACCAAATCAGGATGATAGTGTGGCCTAACACAGAACACCTAGATAAGGGAAATTGATGTAAACCCAGACAACCAGAAGTCGCATGAAAGTTCACGTTATAACTCGTTTATTCACACAAATTACATCAAACCCGCAACACACGGTGGGTAAAATCGACAGATTGATGAGTTTCCTCGCATAAAACGCTGTTTTATGAGTTCATTTGTACATTTTGTTTCGTCTCGTACACTCGTACAAAGTAAGTCGAATCAATCCGTAGCAGCTGTCAAATCAACATTTGTTATCATAAGTCAAGTCGCATAAGATCACAGGTTAGTTCGGTAGAATATTTATACACTCGCATTGTATGTGATTATTCATCACATAATATATGCACGCATATCGCCTCCACTTTTGTACGTAGAAGGCATATTCGCAACATCTTATAAATGAAATTTTGCACATACAAAGCCTCCAGGTGATTTCGTTATACGTACATTTTGGTTGTTGGGAAGTTTATTATGATACTAACAAATGAAGTAGAAAACCAATATACTTTGCAATTTTAGATAAGCTTAATTTGTTCTGTCTAATGGACTGGGAATGTACTTTTCTACGGAAGGAAAAAGTTATTCTATTCAATTTAAAATTCATCTCATAGTATTTATTATCAACCACTTCAACAAATTGATCAAAGTTAGTTTGAAAAAATATTAATCTCGCTTGCTTTGCTAAAATCGAACAGATAAAAATGAAGGCATTGGCATTGAAATCCCTTAGTCAATAATTGTAGACGTGCACATCGAACCGTAAACGGCGTGCATATTACCTAAAGTTTGTACGTGCTTGCTATCAATTGACATGAATTTTAGCTATCGGAACATAGTGCAGATACGAATGTTATCAGAACCACCCACAACTACTGCGCATAAATCAAACTATATATATTTTCCCCACAACATATCTGACCACAGTAAAGAAGCTGAGAGTTTCAACATGAAGTGTAAGTTTTCAATATTGTCTCTTATGTTTTATTCACCATGAAATGTATAGTTCAAATTCCTCCTTTTACAGTTTTATTTGCCATAGCGTTGTCATTTGCCGCAGTTGCGGCCCTGCCAATATATCCTATCAAGGTGTATCCAGATCTAAGGTGTCCCAGTTATGACAATCCACATAGCCTCATTATTCTGCCGCACCTGAACGACTGCTCCAAATTTGTAACCTGTGTGTCAGGTCTTGGATTCGAGATGAGATGTCCAGAAGGTTTGGAGTTTTCCCCGCTGGAGAAAGTTTGCAATTATCCTCAAATAGCCCAGTGCCGACGAGATCAAGCAGTTCCATACGACCCAACAGTTTCCAGAACTACGCTCAGTAGGTTTTTTTTGACAAGAGCTGATTTTGTACCATCAGAGCACACCACACTGGAGCCGGTGACTGTCGAAGGGCCAATCTGAGCGATACCATACATTTCTATGCACCAACTGTTGCATGGATTGTGGTGATAACTACACATTTAGAGTACGCCATTCATGATGGGTATATCAAAATAAGTGCCTACATGGAATAATTTTCTCAAAAGAGAACGTCACTATATTATAATAACATATTGTTTCTGATGCAAAAATTGATAATGTTATATAATACATGTGAATCAAATTCTAAGGTCAGAAATAAAGTTACATAGATCAAAAAAGCCTTTCAAGTTTATTGTTCAAATTTTGTCAATTCTTCATACGGCTTTCCGTCGCAGGCTGCTTCACTCCAGTTCAGCAGGTAACTATTTTACTAATACTTAATTTTATAGTACAAACTTTTCCTTCTTCTTGGCAATAAATAAACACTGCATTTCACCTTTCCACAGTTTTGCCTTTTTTGCATTCGTATATCCTACGTCAGGTATGATGATATACTCTATGCCCAGGGAAGGCAGGGAATTTCCATTACGGAAAGATTCTGGGCCAACCGAGAATCGAACCCAGATATTTTCGGCATGGGTTGCTTTGAACCTACGGATGTCACCACTAGGCTAAGGAAGGCCCCATATAGGCATGTTGCAAATTAATCGTTTATTTCTATTGATCGAATAATAGACTAACTAATCGATTAATTTTCATCGCTACCAGTCTTGCTCAATAATGGAGATAATCTATTAACTGACATAGATTTTTTGTTGATTTTAGCTATAAAATAACTTATGCAATACTGTGATGTTTGTCTCCAAAACATTGTGCAAAAAATTATCGCGTTGGAAATCTTAAAACCACGAAATTTGCTTATAGATTTTTGCGATTTAATTTGATATTTGCTGTGGGTTTATTCAAAATTGTTATTTCTAGACCATCGGGGCGAAAAAATTTTGCGCAGCACGTATTTTTATTGTCTATTAATAGATCTCTGTTCACTCCTGTTCAACATCTCCGTAGACACCTAATTGATTTCAAGGGCTGCAATACTCATATCAACAGCCACGGTTTTCACGAATTTCGTTGAAAGCATGGGTTTATACTGATTGTATGTATTTTTATATTCGTGGATTTATTTTTTTGTCCGAAATTGTTAAGAACCTTCAGCAATATTTATAAATTTTATGTTTCATATGGAATTATTGGGAGCCTTTAAAAGCAATGATTCTCAACCGGTAGTCAAGTGGTAGCCATATTTGAATATGAATATTTATGAACTTCTCATACTGTTTTGGACATTGGGGTATATTTTCCGAGGTAAAAAGACCTCAAGGAGCGACGGAAGAAAAAAAATACAAATTATGCATTTATGGTAAAATACGGTCAATGAAATTTAAACTTTTTAATCTTTCAAAAGCCCTGAACAATTTTTGCTTGGTTGGCTCTGCTGATCACAAAGGCACCTGAATCCTTTTTCAGAAGGAACTGGTACACACTATATTCAGAAATTCAGATTTTCCATACATACATAGTACGAACGAAACCTGTAAAATTATAGCGAGTCGAATGTAACAAAAGGACTCCATCATATATGATAGATATTTATGTGCGATCTTAAAATTACATTGCTGCTGGTTTGAAAATGAGCTATAGGGTAGAAGTACCGGTTTTGGCCATACGCCAGTTGTAGCCATAGTGGATTATACACCATTTTACAAAGCCAATCAGCATGAAACCTTTGTGTTCAGTAGATCACATTCATATGATATAGCTACATTCATTTACTCGTCCAAATTGATTGAAAACATAAGAAAAACATTTCTTTATAATTTTAATTTCCATACACCTAATTTGGCCAGGGCACTCCTAATTTGGCCACTATCATAAGAAATCAATGCAAATGGCCGATTTAGGAACCGAAGTTAAATCTCTAGCCGAAACTGGTTCCGTTGGCCTATATTGACCAACGGGATTTCGAAAGCGTAAAAATGGTTTTAGCTCAGTTTAGAAATTTTACACACATAATATGGATTGAAAGCTTGCATTTGACATACTTGTAGTATGAATACTAGAGTGGTTCAAAAAATCGTTTTTGCTCCACACCACTCATTCGATTCTAGATCAAATTCTGAGTGTCCTCCCAAAATTTGAGCTCATTTGACAAATAACATCCCTTCAATCGTTTTCTTCAAAGCTCTCTCAAATCAACGGTCAATCGTTTTCCTGTTGTGTCTGAGCACTGGACTTTCATGCAAAATCAGTATTTGTTCTTGAATCGATGTTATTCGCAAGCTTTTCGTTCAACTCATTTTTGAAATTAATAGTATGTTTGTTTATAAATAACAAATTTGCTGATCATTGTTATAGCGACCGACGCATTCTTGGATTGATCGACTGTGGAATCTCCACAAATTGAAATATTTCTTACACAGTTTATACAAATTTCTGAAATATTTAAGATACACAGTTTATCACGATATACGTGAGAATTACGCCGATAAGTGAATACCCTTAATGATAAAGACGAGTCACATGAATCTACTCGATTTACAAAATAGACATCCTAATTTAACAAATCTGTCTGGACATTTGCTTAGGGAATTTTCCTGCAGATTTCTCCGAAGGCTTAAAGAAGCTAATTTTCCTCGTCTATTGAAGTTAATATCACAATTAATAGTTCTGCCGATAAGGAAAAAAATGTAACATTACTTAAGATTTTGAAATCCATATTCCATAATAGGAATTTTTGCGGCAATTTTGTTCAAATTTAAAGCGATATTTCATTTTTAACGGTTTTCAAACATCTTTGTGTTTTTAAAAAGGCGTGCATATTACATGGATGTTTTGTTCTACGTAAACATTACTCTCCATAACAGCCTTTTTTCCTAAGATACCATCTTGACTACAGTTTCTCAACTTTCCAACGGTGCCCGGTATTGGGCGCTATCCGGTACCGGGGGATCTCCCCCTTTAAATAAAAATGTAATGACATTTGTACGTCACACAAGGTTGATAGCAGGACTCTTTTTAAAAACCTTGGTCACTAATTCAATGCAAGTCTCAATTTTTAATAGAAATTTCAATTTTATTCTGTTTGCAGTGAATCCTGCTAAAGGCTCCTAAGAAATTTTTAGAGACCTCCAGAATTTTTTCTCGGAGTTTCTTCAGCATTCCTAATCTTGCAAATATTTCTCGAGTAAATTCTGAAGAAAAATCTTCACGGATTCATCAATTGTTTTAAGGTTCTACACCAGTTAGTACTACAGCAGTTATTCCAGTAATTATTAAAACACAAATTTCTGCAGGGGTTCCGTCCGATGTTCTTTCAGTTATCCTTTTGGAGCTCATCAACCGTTACTTTAGAGTTTACAAAAAATGATCAAATGTTACTTTAGAAATTCAACCAATTTTTTTTTTCAAATGTTTTTCCAAAAATTTTAGATTTTTTTTGAAGACTTCTTTGGATAAATGTTTAGAAATTTTTTAAATATATTTTTTGAAAAAAAAAAATCCTAAGTAATGTGTAGAGGAATTCCGGAAAATATTTTAGGAGGAATCTCTGCAGTATTTACTGTGGTTATCGTCAAAGAAGTCTGCAGGAAACCCTTTAGATATCGTTGGAAACATTTATGAAAAAAATGCTGGTAGAATTTTTAAAGATGTACTGAACGGTAAGCTTGTTAGTAGTCATAGGGAAATATTCAAATATAAAAAATGGGAGCTTTTAAGACAAATTGCTATAAACATTTTAATTTAACTCTAGCAACTAAATTAAATTTTATATCATAGCTCCCAATGGCATAGGATTAAATAATTTTGTATTTTACATGAATTATATTTAATTACTAACAAAAAATATATACCGTGCACCCCCGCTAATGGACCTATGCACGGGTTCACTATTTGACATTTTAGCGGTGCCGTGTTATTTATGTGATTATGGAAACTAGTGAATTCGGCACCGCTTAAACGTCAAATCAGTGAACTCGTGCATTGGTCATTTGAACGGT
>NW_018735519.1:0-8613 GCF_002204515.2 Aedes aegypti | reverse complement strand
TGCCACACTCGTTTGTTCGTGTTATGAAAGTTAACTAGTAAGTATGACTTGCCGGCAGTGGGTAATAGCGACCGAGACAGGGAGGGGTGCCTTGATTGTCTGGTTGGTCTAAAGTTGAAATCGAATCACAGAAAAAAAAACTTTGAAAAGTTTAGCTGAAATCCATGAATTCTGGAAGAAATGTGAGGAATCCACGATTTTTTTTTTTCTATATGAAACTCCCAGAGCACCCAGAGTTATTGAAAGAGATATTCAATTTGAATTTCTGAAACTCTTTCTGAAGAAACACATATAAAGGGGTCGTCCAGATACCATGTGTACATAAAATTCAATTTTTTTGATGCTCCTCCACCCTCATCGTACACATACATAGACACTTCGTCAACCCCTACCCTCCCGATCAAACATCCACATGAACCTTTCAATTTCCACTATCTCACCAAACGTCTAATATTTTAGAAAAAATACTCAATTGTCTTAATTTGAATTATAGACCTTCAAGAGAAATAGATGATGTGCTAATTACATCAAGATGATTAATTTCATCCTCCCAGATCACCCTAGGACCCCACTATGTAGCATCTGGTCGCTTTCTCTACTACAACGTCTTGACCTCCCCACCACCCCTATTCCAAAATGAGGCGTAAAAAGTGCGAACCAAAGTGAGCACAGCTTTCGGTTAGCCAGCCGTAATTTTTCATGCCACCCATTTTCCGGCTGGTGCTGTTGCCAAACCACCACCACCACAGGGTTTGGTTTCTTTGAGCGAAGGAAGCTTTTTCCGCAAACAGCACGCTACAATAATGTTTGCACCCTGGAGTGGAGCCGGGGCGTTACGGGTACCCATATGCAGGGGAACAAGGAGTAAAATGCGCCGTCGGGGTAAATCGTGCCACCGGATATCTCCAAGACAGAGGATGTTTTAGTCAAATTCGATCATCATTTCATACGATATATTTATCAATGTTAATGCCTCTCACAGAAGAAAAAACATTTCCCAGCTTCTACAAAAAAAAAGACAAAACAAAAATTATTTTGGCAACATTTGGTTTAAATGACATTGCTGCAAAAATCCAAACCTGTGTAAAAACGTTTGGAATTGAGGTGGTGCGTTATATCCCGCTGCATTAAAAATCATTGAATATTATTTAATTTATTTCAAATTTATTTGTTTTTAAATTCATTGCCTAAATTCAGTTTTTCCCTTAGAGGGCGTATATTACCCACGTTTTCCCTTAGGTATGGCCGGGTTTGTTGGCCCCTGCCTTGTTGTTGACTTGAGTTGAACGATGGCTGTGGTTGTTGTTCAGTCAAAGGTTAGAGGCGGTGGGCCATGTGTAAAACGAAGGTAAAGGCAGTATTTTGTTTGGCTTTTAGGGCAGCAAACTACTATAAATAGCTGGAAAGCTAAGTTGATTTACCCGATACACTGACTGATTTGAATTGAATCATTTGAAAATTACAGTTTATCTTCATTTTGGTTCAATAAATCAATCAATCAATTCCAGACAGAACCAGAAAAAAAGATTTGATAAATGATTTTGAACGAGAAAACATACAAGGTTTTCCTGAGGTTACAACATGGTTCCAATAGCGTTTCCAAGTAATTCCAGAGATTTTAAAAATTCTCAAAGAATTACAGCGGTTTAAGCGTTTAAGCGGTACACAGAGGCTTTTAGGAGGTCCAATTTGGAATATAGAGGTTCCTAGGGGTACTCTTGCGTTTTTAAGGACTTTATGGGGTTTTAAGGATTTTCTGAAGCTTCTCTGAGATTTCTAGGAGTATTAGTATAAAGAGATTCAAAGAATTTTCAAGGGGTTTAGGGCTTTTTGGGTTCGCAAGGTTATGAAGTCATTCTCATTGGATTTTGAGTGTTTTAGCAGTTTACGATGGAGTTTCCAAAAAGGTTCTAGAGGTTCTCAGAGGTTCCTGGTGGTTCCTAGTGTTCTTAGAGGAACTTTAAGTTGTTGAAGGTTTCCAAGAATTTCCTGAGGAACTTAAAAAAAACCTTGTCGTAGCTCGAATCTTATTTTCAAGTGTAACAATCACATTGATTCAACTTGTACACATTCGCTACTCTCTGACTTCCTGCAGTACCATTCGGACAAAACTTGGCACGCTTCTCCGTCCGCAGAAGATACATTCCGCTATTGGGAAAAGAAAAAAAAATCAAAAGTTCGCTCACCCCGGAATCAACATGGTTAGTCGTATCTTGGATGGGATGGGTTCCTCATCCTAGTACTGCAGCACCAATAGCATCAGCAACATCAAGAGTTGTGAGTGCACTGCAGCATAAAAACAAAGTGAATAGGACGTTAGAGCGCAACGTTTTCCAGCAAACGTGCCGGCATTCTATTCCAGAGCCAGAAGATGTCTTACTATACAACTTAGACTGGCCTCTGGCCGCTAGTGGACACTTTCGATGAATAATTGGTCTGCCGCACAATGGAGTCTGGTCATTAGATACTGTTTCTTTGCCCCTGTTGCGAGATTGTGATTTATTTATGTAGTTTTTGGTATAATGAAATGGATCTTGTGATTCGTATAATTTTGCAAGTCTATGGGAGAAGATGTGAATCTGCCAAATTATGCTGAATTTCTTTATGAAATGGAATATTTCAAGGCAATAACTTCATCTTTCACTGCCGTTTCAAAAATTCACTGCAATTCTTCAACTCGGCACTTCATAGGGGGAATTTTCTCGAAATTCTCACAAAGCTTTTCATTATGCTAATCACATTCAATGCAATGCATTATATGCAACGACAGACAAAGAACCACCTGAAATTAAAAACTGTGAAAATGTTCCTAACTACATTTTATTTTGGCTACGAACTAAGTTCCATTTGAAACATATAAAAAATAATGCGCCGCACTTGAAAAACTTTTTCTCTAGTGGTGATTATCGCTCCCCTGCTAGAGATAGGTAATATCACTATAGGTACATTTATCCAGACAGATAACAAGCCGAGAAAATTTCATTGCATACATCACCTTTCAGTTAAATTCATTAACAAAGTTTTCGTCTTTGTGCTATCTCAGCGCTCCATAAATACATCACCTGGAGCGGCAGCTGATTATGAACCGACACCCAAAGAGAATGTGAATGTTTGACTTTTTGTTAAGCCGTATCACATTTTCTGGTTTTATTATGGTTTTATAACCGAGTAAAGGGGCGTAAAAGGACTTAAAAGATTCATTTGATTTCAGGGACAAACACGATCTACAGTTCAAAGGTTGGTGTTCTTCTTCTTCTTCTTCTTTCTGGTGTTACGTCCCCACTGGGACAAAGCCTGCTTCTCAGATTAGTGGTCTTATGAGCACTTCCACAGTTATTTACTGAGAACTTTCTTTGCCGATTGGCCATTTTTACATGTGTATATCGTATGGCAGGTACGAAGATACTCTATGCCCTGGGAATCGAGAAAATTTCCTTTACGAAAAGATCCTCGACCAGCGGGATTCGAACCCACGACCCTCAGCATGGTCATGCTGAATAGCTGCGCGTTATATGGCTATATGGTGTTCTAATGGCTATTGGCCATGAGTTGAATCCCAGGCCTATCCCTTTCCTCGTACTTTGTAGTTGTATCTTTCACTTCCCTTCCAATCTTAATTTGGCGCACTTGAAAACTATTCTTTCATAGCCATCGCTCTTTGTTTTCGAAACTCAATGCATGCTCATGAGTAGAAATATTGTACAGTTGAGTGTATGCCATACAATATTCCCCCGATATGATTGCAACCTAGATGACCTTGCACATGCGAAGTAGATTTCACGGTCTGCAATTAGCGAGTATTGCTGTTTGCCTTTGAGGTGTAATCCTTGACTAACTGTGCTTCAAATGCAGTAAGACAACACAATCAAAGGACACCTAGCAACTATAATCGATATCACAGCCTACATAATAAAAAAAAGCTATCTTTGGCATCGCATTCCTCGTAGAAAATCTTGCCGCGTTTGGTGTTCCCGCATTTCACATTTGCGTTTCAACCGCACACAGCAATATATTATTCGCATTGGCCTGTATTCTGAGGTAGCAGGTTGCCATATGATAGAACTATTTCAGTCTGATTAGTTTTTTTTCTAATTCGTTTATTTGCTAGGCCCAAACGAAATGTCTGATTAGTTCTAGCTAACTGTAATACTGATTATAGTGAATGAGCCGTATAATTGATTGAAAATAATTGAGCGTACTTTCGATCCGTTTATTTTTTTTGTAGTAATTCGTTAAAGTTGACGTTGACATCAGTAGTTCATTGCAATGTCCTAAAGAACAGGTTCGATTCTTAGTATGTTTTTGTTTGTATTAGTCACGAAACAGGTGTAGGCAACACGATCAGCTGCTAAAAAAATGTTCGCAGCTCATCAGACATAGCGTCATATTCGGCAACTTCGTGAACTTTCGGCTCGCCTAAGTTGGCATCGCACATCTATCACTTCAACATTGAATTTATCACAAATACTAGTTTGATACTTCAACCGCACCTTCCTCTTTTTTGCGATGATTCTCTTTTGCTGTGAATTTTTTTTAATCAAATTTGGGGCGAATTTCACTTTTTGTCTTTCGACCTTTTGTTATAAATTCGTTGCATCTGCAAACGACTTTTAAGCATGGTTCACAAATGTCGCAAGTTTTATATTTTTAAAACAAGTACTGGCACCCATTGCTCGTGACTACACTGTATTTTTGGTTTTCAAAAGATTTAAGTGTGTTTAAATAATAAAAAAAAATAAATGTTTTAAGTGATTTTAAGATATAACAGATATGGGGTAACATTGATCACCCATGTACACAACGTTGAAAATGTCGTTGCTTACTTAAATCATGGCCCCTGAAGCCGAAAATAAAGACTAATCTTTTATAAGTGATTTACTTTTTGAGTTATTTCAAAAATAAAAACACTTCGAACAACTAAAGGTAGCCATTTCCTAAGGAAATTGTGCATGCTTATTAGTAGTTCGTTAATGTTGCCTAATTGAATGAACTTATGAATGATTTGACAATGGAATCGTTTTCGGCGATGCTATTTGTAGTACACGCTATGTCTAAACGAGCAGATTATGCAAATCGATCGGATTTTGTTTCCGCTATAGTTCAGTAATTAGGTTATCTTTTCATAATCGGAAGGTTTTAAAATATTCCATGAGTGAAATTTTGATTGTTTCCACTTTTTAGCATTTTTTTCATATAAAGCCTATGAAATTCAATGAAAATCACGTTTTCCGACACATTTATGCCCATACAAAATGTATGGGAAAGATTTCACCGATAGAATATTTTCTAACCTTTCGATTATGTCTGGTCAATATACTGATATCTAGCGGGAAAAACTTCGAGGTACATTCGATCTTTATAATCTGCTGGTTTGGACATAGCGTGTAGTAACAGCCGCATTTTCATTGCTAATACCATTTGCAGACCTCATGTGAGACATGAATCTTCGATAGTTAAAAATCATTTATGCCAAAAGTTGATAAATTTACGCACGAACGAAACACAATTTTCAAAAAACCGTAATTTTTATTAGCTTATTAGTAAGAAACAGAGGCGCCATTCAAGCTTTGAAAATATTCCATCAATAAATGGTGATTCGAACTATTTACTAGAAGGGTCATACCGATCAATGTTACCCCGCTGATCAATGTTACCCGGATTACGGTATCTAGTTTTTGCCTAAAAAGTATCTAGTTTAGAGACTTAAACATTGTTTGTTCAAGTGCTTTTTATAAAAACGCTATTTTCGAAAAAATCGATCAAAGTCGTAGAAAGGAAGGTTTAATCAACTTGCAGTGAATCTTTGTGCAACATTCTAGAGGCTCCAAAAACTCCCATCGACTATTTCTCTAGAGGTACGTTCTAACGTATTTTCAGGAACTCCTCCAGGGATGCAATCAACATTTTTTCAATGGATGCTTGGAGGAATTTCTTCAGAATTTGGTCAAACAAATTCTTAAGCATTGCAACACTACTACCTTCAGTAAATATCATTTCATACTCTGAATCTCCACCGATTTCTCCGTTACTTCTAGGATAGGTCCTACAACTAGTTCTTCCACAAAGGTTATTATGAATCCTACAACTTTTTCATTTAATCCAGACATTTTTATAGGGTTCTTATGAAAACTCATCCACAATAACTCTGAGAAATTGCTAAAAAATTCGATAAATTGCACCTAGTATTCCTTATTAGGTTCCTCTGGAAATTTTTCCAGCATTTCATCAAAATATTATTGCTGCGGTTCAAAAACTTCACTAATAATTTTACGAACACAATTTCCAAATCTCCATGGATTCTTCACAATTTAATTCAAGCAGCAATTATTACAGTTATTGGTCCGATCATTTATAGATCAATTTCTTCAGGGATTCTGTCCGACTTTCTCCAAAATGTTTTGGGGGACATTATAAAACCAACTCTCGGCCAAAAAAATGCAGCTCCGCATCTTCTCTAAGTAGACCACCTACATTACTCATTTACAGAAAAAAATACATTCTTTTATAGATAAATTTATTTTCTAGGGGATATTTCCAAAAGAGAAGAGTGTAAGGAAGCTTGTTGCTAAAATGCCGAATAAACTGAGAATTGAACATGCTGGGGTGGTTACCAATAAAATGAGGAGATGGTCCACATACAGATTTGCTTACAGGGCTTGTTGACCTCGAATAAATTTATGGTCTGGCAAATAAAATCGGTAAGTAGTCTTCGAAACTAAACTTGAAACCAAAAAGTTGTTGTAAGTGTTATACCCACAGGCGATAAATTTTCACCGCTTAGTTTATTTCCGCTTTCTTCTAATAAAAAAACTCAGACATCCGTCTTCTTAAGAGAAAATTTGCCAAGGTTGTGAATTGTTAATATGCAATATATTCCGCATCACGTAAAACCAACGAGAATGTCCTAAATTAAAAAAGATGATCTCGAAACAGTAAGTTGTCTACTTCCATCTGGATATTTCCCCAAAAAATACAGATATGAGAATAACATTATTCTAGTGCGATCTTAAAAACAACGCTTTCTACTTTTTAAATAGATGGGATTATTTCCTGCTAGAAAATTCAGATTAAAGATACGGAAATGATTGGTAATGAAATTCCGGGTGTGTGTTTATAGACCCGAATATAGGCAGACATCTACTACAAGCAATAGGAACCTGAATTACTACTAATACTCTCTTGGACAAATAAGGTAATGTAATGAGTATTACTAGGAAAAACTCTCAATGTCTTTAAAAAAAGAGAAATAATACAATGCGGGTAATACAAATAACCAATGCGAACCAAAACAGAGTACCAAATCGTATGAAAAATTATAGGACACTTAATGGACCTTAAATACAACCTTACAATGGTAAACCCGACAACATTGATAGAGTATGTATTTCACTCATGGATTTCTGACACAGACACTCTTTTTAAGTAAGAAAGTATTTTCTTCGTAGAACTTCTTTCTGTGGGGAGAATTTCCTGTAGGCCCTCAGTTGGTCCTTCACCTCGGAACCAATCCACAACTCACCACCATACTTCCGTTTCGCTCCACATGTTGACAATTCAGTACGACATCATTATTTGAAACCTACTTGTTTTCATCATGTTTTAAAATTCATTTTTGGCACCGTCATTACTCGCAAAGACATTGTTATCCGGCTCCCAGAGTTTGTTTATGAGAATTTTTTAAACAACAATATTTTCATGATTTGATTGCTGTTAATTCTTTTTTCCAAGAAATCGGCTTTAGAATCCTTCAAAACAAACTTCACAAAGTACTCAATTGGATTATATATTTTCAAACAAAACGCGGAAGGAAGGAGAGACGCAAGGGGGGGGTGGCTGGTGCGGGCGGACAAACCACGCCTTTCTTTCATACTATCTATTAGAAAACTGGATATCTTTTTTGAAAAACGATGATACCATTTTTTGACAATCTCTATTAGACGAATTGCACTTTCTCCCCAAGATTTTTTTAACGATATCTGTTTTTTAAGCTAAAGTCACACTCCATTATATTGGTAAATAGTTATTTTGAATGAGTATATGAGCGGAAAGAAAAATACTTTTTGCCAAGATTTCATCTCATTCAGGAAGCTCCATTCATTTTTCAAGGACCAGACTATCCGAAGCTCCCAGCAGGTCTCCAGAATTGAAGTTGCTATTAGTTTTTCTGGATTCATTCTAGACATCGATTACTCTGCAATTATTTTTTCTTTGAAGAATAAGGTAATGCCGCAAAAGTGCTTCCAAAAAGTATATATCTTTCTCACTATATTCATCCCTCAAGGATGTCCTCTCCAGAAGTTGGGAAATGTCAAGAAATGGTGTTGTCAGAATTGTTTATTTTTGCTGCTAGAAAATTTATGACTAAACCCCTCACGTGGTAGAGGTGGTATTTCTAAAAGCAAAGAATTTCTACGAGTAAATCTCTCAAAAATGCATAAATTTTCACATGCCAATGGGCCGAGGCTCGCTCTCGAATAGCTAAGGCCCTGTGGAAGTTCTAAGTACCTCTCCTTGGAGAACTGAAAATCGTCACGGATCTCTTGAAAAGAACTCCTGGGATTCTCTCGAATGTGAAAATGTATTTCATTAGAGTGATTAATATCGCTGCAAATG
>NW_018735518.1:0-13833 GCF_002204515.2 Aedes aegypti | reverse complement strand
GGTAGGTGTACCAGTATTCACCACCCTCGGATTACAAATCGTTTAAGTACATAAATATCGTTAAGTTATCGTTAAATCACTTCTAAATGGCGTCAAATGTAACATATATAAAATTTGTTATCCACGCATTAACAGAAAATCAATAATTGACTTAAGAATAATTTTTAGGCCAACCATGTTGTATGCTGTACCAATATGGACTAGCTGTTGTAATACCAGGAAGAAAGGTCTACAGAGGATTCAAAATATTTTTTTTATGGTTCTGAAGCTTCCTTCCTGGTTAAGTAATAATGAGTTCGACAAAAATCAATGCAATCTTCTTTTGTTACGACTAATGCGTTATAAATTTAGGTAAAGTTTATTGAAAGGGTTTTTTTTTCTTTTAAGCAGATGAAATCAACTCACCTGTGAAAATTCTGAACTGCAACGGCAAATTAAATGTTGAAATGTTAATAAAAGCTTAATTTAGTTTTACCTAACTATGATGATAGTGTTGTCAAACACAGAACACCTGGATATAATAAATTAATGTAACGTTTGAAATGTGACTAATAAAGGAATTAAATGAAAATAAACTTCTAAATGGCGGTGACAACATTCTCCAAAAACCACAAAACTTGCTGAAAAAATCTTAAAAATATATTTAAAAAAAAAAACATGACAAATACTGGTTCAGGTCAGTACAAAAACAGTCTGTGAACAGCTCTTATATGAAGATGAAAAAACCGAATTAGTACTTTATCATTTAATTCCACTAGAGTTTGTATCCTTTGACAGATACGCATATTTCGACCTCAACTGTAAGGCCGTCTTCAGTGTCGTGTACTAATCGAGTCAAGTACACGACACTGAAGACGGCCTTACAGTTGAGGCCGAAATACGCGTATCTGTCAAAGGATACAAACTCTAGTGGAATTAAATGGTAAAGTACTGAATTCGGGTTTTTCATCTTCTTATAGGTATTCTACTAAACAGCTCGAAGATTTATTATAGCTCTTATATTTTGTTTCTTCATATGAATTCTATCGTTTAACTAAGTATTCAAAAGTCTTTTGATTGAATGATAAACAAAATATTCCTCTTTAAGGTGCGAACACCGGTACACCTACCCTACAAGCAACCCAAACGAGTTGGGTTGTGGAGGCACGCGGAAACGCGGGGAAAATCGTCTGGGTGAGAGAAATGAAAATCGACGACGACGACGGCGACGTGAAGACGATAAAAGTGGTCCTTATGTAATGAAATTCGTCTACCTACGGCTACGATAGACGGAATCGCTTTATGAATATGAAAAAGAAACATCGACCAGAGAAGCAAGAGCTGGCTGATGGCTAAAAGGGTGGATCGCGTTCGGAATAAATGTTTGTATAAAAGTTTGCCTTGGCGTGTGAGCTCGATTGATTAGCATCAAGATTAATGTTTGTGTGAATAACTTTGATTTGAATGACGATTTGATGGAATATGGGTACTACATATTCCCATGACCTCGTCTACCTGCTAAGCTCATAAGAAATCTCGAAGCTTTGAGCAGTAGGTGTTTCAAACACTACCCGTCATAAGAACGAAAAACTCAATTTCAAAGGTATTTGAAAACTCATGTAAAGATTCATCAACCAAAAAGTTTTTTTTTTAATTTCTTTATTAGTATCATTCCAAACATTACATTCATTTCTTATATCTAGGTGTTCTGTGTTATTAGACAACACTATCATCCTAATTTGGTAAAACAAATTTAAGATTTAATTAACATTTTGTTAACAACATATTACATTTCATTGCCGTAGCAGTTCAGTTTTTTTACAGGTGAGTTGATTTCACCTGCTTATAAGAGAAAAAAAAAACGTTTTCAATTACTTAACCTTACTAAACCTAAACATATAACGCATTAATCATGCAGTAGAAGATCGTAGCGATTTTTCCTGAAATTATTATATTTATTTGAATTTGTTCCAATTTTCAACATTTGGATATTTATGTAACTCATTGGTACCAGGGAGGAACCTCAGAATCATTTTCAAAATTTAATTTTAATTCTTGCAGAGCTTTCTTCCTGGTATTACAACAGCTAGTCCATATTAGTACAGCATAAACATGGCTGGCCTGAAAATTTGTTTGAATATCAAAAGCTTGTTCTTAAGACAAAGTTTTGATTTTCTATTAATAAGGGGATAAAGACATTTTACATATTTATTACATTTGGCTTGAATGCCCTCAATTTGATTTTTGGAAGGGAAATTCTTATCTAGCATGAGCCCTAGATACTTAACTTCATCTGACCAATTTATTGGAACCCCTCTCATCGTGACAACATGTCTACTTGAAGGTTTCAAATAAAGAGCTTTTGGTTTATGTGGGAATATTTTAGTTGCGTTTTAAAGCATTAGGAGAAATTTTCCATTTTTGCAAGTATGAAGAAAAAATATCCAAACTTTTTGCAATCTACTACAGATGACACGCAGGCTTCGTCCTTTGGCGGAAAGGCCTGTGTCATCCGCAAACAAAGATTTTTGACATCCCTGAAGTAATTCAGTTTGTGAAAATGTTGTATAATATTGGTCTCAAAATGCTGCCTTGAGGAACACCAGCTCTTACAGAATGTCTTTCAGACCTGGAGTTCTGATTAATTAACCTGAAGTGCACGATTCGACAGATAACTTTGAATTATTCTAACAATGTATGTTTGGAAAATTAAAGTGTTTTTTATTTTTATAATCAAGCCTTCATACCAAACACTGCCGAATGCTTTTTCTATGTAAAGAAGAGCAAGACCAGTAGTGTTGTTCCATTCGTCAAAATGTTCTTCAAGAATCTTATGATAATTCATTATGGATGTTCCAGAAACTTATCAAGAAGAACTCCCAGGAATGCCCACGGCATTTTTTCTCGAACATATACCAGCACCAGCTAAAAGTATGTTGTAAATTCAAGTTTATTTTCATGCACATTTTCGGAGCATCACAATAAACTGAAATGTCAACGCATAAATCGCTTATTTTTCAATCTAAATGCACTCTAAATTTACACGGTCATGGAACATTCAAGCATTTTTTTTTTTCAAAAAACCTCAACGAAATGCCGTAAAATTAGATGAATCAGGTTTATTTTTACTTTATGTCTCAGTTTACACTACATTGGACTTTTAAATATTTTTATCTGTGAGGGTTGGGCTTAGATATTTTAAAGAATCCATCAAAACATTGATTCAGAAGTGCCATAGAGGATTGCTCCATTTGTTTTTCTAACGATTAGAGAAGTTTCTCGTAACTTGTAATCGTGGGTAGGACAATCGTTTGATTGTGTTTTCGTGCGTAGTGCATGTCCTAACCTGTCCTACCCACTTCTCCGCGCACCTGGTGTAATCGAAGAGGCGTGATATAACATTCTAAGCCAGTGCTTCCCAAACTTTTTCAACTTTTCACCCTCTTGAGGCCAATATTTATTTTGGAATCGCCCCCCTGATATGTGATTTCAATATTTTATTTTATTTAGCACTGTACGTCAAAAATGTCTTCGACTCGCATATCCCACAGATTCATAATACAATAACTATTGTGTACATATAAAAATATTTTTCTCGAATACCGATAACCCACAAAGATTGGAAATGATTTACTGGATCGCAATTTATAAAAGCATTGTCAACAATATTTTTGCGAGCTATACAGGCTTTACAGTTTTCGATACAAGTTCGGTCCAGTTTAAACTATTCGAACGTAATATATGCATAGGCACCAACTTGTGACATAATTCGGGAATGATTTGGTGATTTTATACTGATTTGTCTTTTATTTCTAAAATTACTACAATAATCATCAGAAATTGTGAATAATAATTGTTTTGACGTCTCTGGGAACGCTTTTTTTTCATTCTACCCAAAAACACTGAAAAAATATTTGAAAATCCAGAATGTTGTTCAACTTAGTTTTCGATGCAATACATAAAAAGGGATTTTTTTCTAACACCAAGAAAAATCTGTCTCTAAAATGATTTGTACCATAAGATATAATAAAAATGAGTGCAACCGAAACTTCAAAAATGGGTACTGTAGATTTTTTCTGTAAAAATCTGGATTCCAATGGAAGAAATATTAGCTTCCTAACCTCAAAGTTCCCGAATCTATGACATTTGGTCGAAAGACATTTAATCTAATGACATTTAGTCGAAAGTACATTTGGTCGAATGGACATTTCGTCGAATGGACATTTCATCGAATGGACATTTGGTCGAAAGGTTTAATTGCAACAGCATTTTGTCGTTCATACGAAGGGTGATTGAGAGTTCTGTTTGATCCTTCGACCTTGACGCTTGCTCCTACGGGTCGGGTGATGAGGGCAGGATCAATCGTGTTGCGCGCCGCTCGCGTGGCAAGGTAGAATAGCGTCGCGGGTCGCAGAACGCGTTAGTGGCGTTTGATCCTTTGATCTTGTCGCTTGCTCCTATGGGGCGAGTGACGAACAATTGATCGGCGTTCAATGCGTTTATCGAGTAATATTGTGAATCCGGTTAGGCGCATTCATTTTAAATTATATATTTATCGTTTACCAAAACGAATCCCTCCCCCATATCCTAACTCCCAGTGTTTACTTGTGGAAGTGCAGAGGACTCCTCGGCTTCCATAAAGCAAGTAACACGTCAACATTCCCTTCCCATTCCCAAATTGACCTGCATTCGGACGCAGCCGGCACCGTTATTGTTTATTATAATAATGAGAGCACCAGTACTTACACATTGAGGATGCTACTGATCCCCGAGTAGTGACTGTTGGTTCCCTGTGTAAGTACAGCTGTTCTTGCAATAACGGAGTAGCATCTGCGGGCGGTCATCATGCTCATGCTCATGCTCATGCTCATGCTCATGCTCATACGCAGGGTGATTGAATATTGGAAAAAAATGTACAGGTACAGGTAGATCTACCATTCTACAAACAATCTATGTGCAGTTAGCAAAAATTTGTTATTCAATTTGATGGTCCCTACTCTCTCAACGTATTGATCAACCTATTGCGTTTTTAGATATTCCATATTCCTTCTTCATTCAGGCATGCTCTGCGAGTCGAGATTAGCTGATCTTAAATGGAAGTAAGCCGACTTTCATCACCACCCGGTACATGGTAAGCACAATTTTCTCGTTTAATTATTCGAAGCTTCTAACGCAAATTGTGTTATTCACTCGAGATCATCAACACCGTCAGCAAAACCATAAACTTGTTTGACGAATTATTAAGGTAGAAGTCTGTGGTGGAAGTCACAATAAGCTAATTGGCCATAAGTAGAGTTACCGGCATTTAACATGTGCTTCGCCATATAGGTTTGCTATAAAACAATTTTTTCCTGCCGTTTCATTCAAAAATCGTCCGTAACCTACATAACCCGGAATTCAAAGAAAGATCCCGAAAATACTTCCCAAATGCTTCCATGAGACGAGGATTAGCAGTTCATTATGAAGAACGATGAAATTTTAAAATTTTAAAATTCAAAATATAATCATGTTCACATCGTTGATAATAAAATAGCTTCTCGAGTAGTCTTCAAAAAATGAAAAAGAATAATAAATTCACTAAAGTTAAATATTTCAGTCAATGTAATGGAAAACTACTTCTTAAAAGTTCTTTGAATTATTATCTAAACCCTAGATATTGGCATAAGTTCCAATCACAAACAAATAGAAATTTAATCATTCAACAACAGTCAATAAGTCAGATTATTAAAACAAAAACTCTATCTTACCAGCTTTGCAAAACATAGATAAAAATTATCAATCTAACCAAATGATCTTTCGATTGTGCGATATTGCCAGAAAAACCATTCGCCAGAAAACTATTCGCCAGAATGACATCCGCCAGAAAGTACCATATGCCAGAAAACCATTTGCCAGAAAGTACCATTCGCCAGAAAACCATTCGCCAGAATGTACCATTCCCCAGAATAGGTCCTAAAGCCCTGTCCCAATTTTAGTGCCAAACGCTTAAGTTTAGGCCAAAAACACATGTTTACTCAATTTTATAATGTTTTCCGTTGGTTTAAGCCCAAAAACATTTTTTTTAGATTTTGTCACATCCTTTGGCTTGAACTCAAATTTTGGGTGTATTTTGTTTTCCGTGTCCCTTACGAAATGTCAGATAGGAACAACCCCAGTGGTCAAACTAAAACCCCTGTGGTGTTTTTGTCGACTAAGCGAACGTCAAACATGATCTTAAGTGTCAAGGTTCATTTATGGACCAAATTTTTAAATTAAAGTTTAAACATGATACAGCCATTATTTGAGCGGGAAAAATTGCTAAAGTAGTTACAGTAACATGCTTTTTCGTGTTATTAAATAAAAACAAGATTTTATTAAAAATTTTAGGACCCCAATTGACCATCCCCTAGATTTATTTTTTTTTTTCAGATGGATCAAGTTTGCAATTGTAGGAGAAATAATCGAGCCAGAGCTTTAAAATTTTTTGTGGGAATATTTTTGTTAGTATACTCAAAAAAATTACAGGGTCTCTTGGACACCAGTTGAATTAGTGAGCCAGTTTCGAATTACGTTTTGGGGATTGTGATTCTAGTATTCTAATTGTTTGACTAGGTACACATGACTTCCTCACGGTTAAAAAAATATAGATTTTTCGAGCATTCAATGATCAACATCAACATTGTAGCTTTATAAATATGAATTGAAAAGACTGCACTTAATCCTGAGGGACCATAAAACTAGAAAGCAGAAAACATACAATAGAATAACAGTTGCATTCATTAAAAGCTGCTCCACTATGTATGCTTACAAATGTAAAGATTTTATATTCAGCTCAACGGATAATAAAGTAAGTTTTTTTAATATATTGTCTCTGTAAAATGATATTATGGTTTAGAAGGCTTCACAGGAGATTCGCCCTTCTTTTCAGCATAAGCTGTTCTTAAAAGTTTTGATTCTTCTTATCAACTAATTCATTGAAAAATTACGAGAGTTCAATATACGTTGCAACTTTTGTTATACAAATGTTATAGCATGAGATAATGTTACTTTATAATTAGTAAATTCCATACGATTTTTTTTTCTGAATTTTTCAGTTTCAATTAAATATTTTTTTATACTATTAAGTTTATAGGAAACTATGGTTTGGAACAGGGATGAGAAATGTACTGTAGCCAACATTAACCACCCTCGACATTCACATTTTTCTACACGACCATCAAAATCCGAAGCAAACCATGACCGTTCAAAACAAAAAAATGTCACGGCTCTTCAAAACTAAATCTTCTTCTTCGCAACGTCTTTTCAAACCCGAATGCGAAATGACTCGAGCACAGTGGTGACACGAATTTTCCGGTTTTCGGGGTTTTGCATTTTTGCTCGATAAAGGCAGCATGAAATTGAACTTGTTTATATGTATCGCAGCGGAAGATTGTTCTCTTACTGTTAACGCTAATAGACATCAAATTAGTTGAAAACACAAGCGAAATATTAGCGATTGAATTATTTACATTTTTTTCAATCATTCACCTCGAGATGGCTGTCCGAAAACGTCATAGTGGAGAGACAAAAACAGTCAAGCAGTGTGTGAACCGTTGGCAGCGCAACGCCTGATGGTATTGATGCTGCTTCTGCTTGTGTTTTGGTTGACTGACAGAATCGATGAACTGTGGCAAATTGTGATCACAGTTCTCAAGCCTGGTTTGGAATATTTGACAAGTAGTTTTCTCTTCTTTTCATCATAAGCTGTTCTTCAAAGTTTTGTTGCCTCTTAAGGGCTAGTTCATTGAAATAAGATATTCGATATACGTTGAAACTACTTGTGCCGTCTGTTCGATGAAGTAATTAATGCCTCCACTCGCAAACCAAAGTTACATTTACTATAACAATTTTCAGGAGCTTTCAGACAAATGAAAACAATTTTAAAATTCATAAGAAAATCTATATATAAAGAATGGAGAATTCTTATTTTCCTCAAACCATTACCAAGTAGCGATAGACAATGATTTTTTTTAATACTTTTTCATGTACTGAAATTTAGGTGACCATTATCACTAAAACCCTTTGGTCATTTTTAAACCCGAATATTGTTCCCTCGAATATCATTTTCTCCGAAACGTCCTGCTACCCGAATGACACTTTTCCCCGCAATTCATTCTCCTGAATGACCCGAATTTGTATGGATCGTGGTATTAGGATAAAACCACCCTCTTCTATCCCTTGAACGACCACGTGGTTTAATGGGCCGGCCCCAAAATAGATCCAGTTCAATGTGAAGAAACAATCTCAGAGACAGAGTGGTGAACTAGAAAGACCGATAAAGAAACAAGAAAAAATGCTGAGTTTGAGAAACTTTAAAGAACCGCTGGATCATTAAAGAAGGATGCATATCATATGAATTGTTTAGCACCCTGAAATATACAATAAGTTTTGATAATTATGAGTGCCAGAACATTTTCGAGAAAATAGGCCACTTGAGCAAACGGGATATTCAGTGAACTGGCATTTGCGGAACTGGTGTTCGGCGAAATGGCATTCAGGATGTCAATATTGAGCATGAGCATGAGCAAGATTGACCACCCGCAGATGCTACTCTGTTATTGCAAGAACAGCTGTACCTACACAGGGAACCAACAGACCTACTCGGGATCAGTAGCATGCTCAATGTGTAAGTACTGGTGCTCTCATTATTATAATAAACATAACGGCGCCGGCTGCGTCCGAATGCAGGTCAATTTGGGGATGGGAGGGAAATGTTGACGTGTTACTTGCTTTATGGAAGCCGAGGAGTCCTCTGCACTTCCACAAGTAAACACTGGGAGTTTGGATATGGGGGAGGGATTCGTTTTGGTAAACGATAAATATATAATTTGAAATGAATGCGCCGCATTGAAACGCCGAACAAGTGTTCGTCAGTCGCCCCCATAGGAAGCAAACGACAAGATCAGAGGATCAAACACTACTAACGCGTTCCGCGATCCGCGACACTATTTCCACCGTGCCACGCGAGCGGCGCACAACACGATTGATCCTGCCATCATCATCCGCCTCCGAAAAAGCAAGCGTCAAGGTCGAAGGATCAAACAGAACACGGCATTCGGATATCAATATTCGGTAGAAAGTAGCACAATCCCAATCTTGGAGGACTCATACAAAAAACGTGACAAAGGGGGGGAGGGGGTTCAAAAAGTTAAAATTTAGCGTGACATAATTTGTGTACCATCCCTTAGTGTTTAGTATTATTATTAGGGTTCAAATTCATTGCCCCATCAGTGTAATATCCCCCGAATATTCGGCAAGCGTGCAATAATTGGCAACCTTAGTCTCTATCTTTAAGGGTTTTCCGGCAAAACGCGACAGTCTCCTTCTTTGCGATTTGGAAGGAGACCTTGAATTCTCTAATGGAGTTCAAGATCTCCTGCCTAAATCCCCCAAATTCAGAATGATAGGTGGCACTCTTTGCTTTCTCACTTGAATCAAAGAGCCTGGGCTAGAGACTGCTTCGATTTGGTCGGAAAATTTGTCTAGAGCATCGAACTGAATTGCCTCATTTCTCTGCAATTTTTCAAACATTAACCATTTCACCTTTGGAAGAAAGTGCGCATTCCGGAGAAACTTTTTTTTCTTCCATTTTTTGCTACGCTTAGTACCAGTTTTAGAACAAACTTTTTTGGAAGGAAGTTGTGAATTCAGAAATTAACCCCCTCCTCTTGTATGTGGCTGCAACCATGTCCAATGTTTAATCGACGAGACCTTCTAAGAGGTTTTCTTTTTCAGACAGTGTCCAAAAAGGATTACATCCGCTAACTTTTGCTAACAAGTTCAACAAAAAAATCAAAGGCACGGGTCCAAAAGATCGAAAAGGGATCAATGGGTAAATGATGTAGCGCTTTAAAGTACTGTTTTATTGCTTTAGGTAGTTTTAAAAACTTTTAGAGTAGAAAAAATATGTGTAAGCACAGCACGCAGGGTACAAAGCGCAACTAATTCATGCATTTGAATGATATTAAAATTTTCAAGGTGACTAGTATTCGGCCCAGATAGCCGTAGCGGTAAAACGCGCAGCCTATTCAGCATGACCATGCTGAGGGTCGTGGGTTCGAATCCCACTGGTCGAGGATCTTTTCGTAAAGGAAATTTCTCGATTCCCAGGCATAGAGTATCATCGTACCTGCCACACGAATACACATTGCAAAAATGGTCAACCGGCAAAGAAAGCTCTCAGTTAATAACTGTGGAAGTGCTCATAAGAACACTAATCTGAGAAGGCAGGCTTTGTCCCAGTTGGGACGTAACGCCAGAAAGAAGAACGAAAGTATTCAAAAGAGTATTGAAATACTTTTTCAAGCTGCTGAATCTGGAGTACCGGGACCAGGAACCACTAACAAAAGTCCAACTGCTGGAGGAGAAACAGCCACACCGAAAGCTAACTACAAACTCAAACACTTTTTCTAATTTGGGGGTTTGGACCGTATTTATGACAGGTAGTGTGTACGTTGTGCGGAAGATTCCCCCAGAAACCAACTTGCTCATAGCACTGCAATCCGCGAGAGAAATTTCACCGTTCAAGGATTACCACTCGGGGAACAGAACCACTTTGCTTTGGAGATGTTCGCATTTTGTGTTGCGAATCAGTGCCAATAAAAGCGTGTTGAAGTTAGTGCACGACAAGCAAGCCCTTTATCAAGTCGGCGGGCCACGGCCAAAACATGCCGAATTGTCTGCCGATGAAATGGGGCTATAATTTATGGGTTTCTGATTTATGGGCTCTTGATGAGCATAAATCAACAATGGAAGCGCTGTTATGTTGGTTTGCATGTTTGCCCGATGGATTGCTTGTGTCTGATGTGTGGTTTCGTGCCGTGTTCGGTAATTGAATTGATTCAATGGAGCTTTTCGCTCGGGAAGATGTATGAATAACACCGTGTTTTGCTAGGGATGACAGATTACCACGCTTTCAACATGAATACGAAGATCTTCAACCTTCCACCGGCTTGAGAGTTAAATTGATAACTTTCGTTGTCAAAAATAACCATTCTCTCGTTCAGCTATCGAGAATGTTGAACCCTAATATCCAGCGGGCTAGTTTCCCTATTTGGGCTTATGGGTCTATTATACGACTAACGTCAGCTGCATAATAGCACGCAGGAAAAATTTAAGGACTGTTTGATTATTTGGTCAATTATCGATTTTCTTTTGATAAGTTGACACCTTGGTGGCAGTGCTGTAGAGGGTGGTTGGCGCTGACAAGGGCACCAGTCCTTAGGAGTGTCAAAATGCTTGGAACACATTTTAGAAGAGACTTATCTAAAAAGCATTATACATCGCTGTTCCACAAGAAATTCGTGAACATATTAGTGAAAAAATGAAGCAATTTAAATTTTTATCAATAATATATGCAAACCAACTCGGAGGAATGCAGGACTAGTGAATTGAAAATAATTGAGAGAAATTATTATTTAGGTAGAAGATATTATATAACATACCTTTTTTTTTTAAAGGCGAATTGAAACAAAAAGGACCAATCAAAAACTGTGTGTAACGTTGTAAGCAACCATTGTTCCCAATTTTATTTCAAGCCGAAAAGTGGAAAAAATTGTTTTGGTTTTATTTACTGATTAAACCAGATGTTTTTTTGCAATTTTCCGGATATTGAGTGAAAATCTTTACACTTTCCTCAAGGCAATGGCACTCTAAGATAGCATGAAACGTATACTTTCAAACTTACCGTCCAGTACTGACAGGCAGCAATAAGGAAAATGAGATTTTTGGCAGTGAGCAATTTATCGTCTAAACACTGTTTGCTCTAGCGCGCTGGCAGTTAATATTCGGAAATGTTTCCCACTATTCGCCCATTCCTAACGTTCAAACCAAACGGAAAACATTTCTTGCATCTCGCCACTTGTTGTGCCCAATTCGTTTTTATTGCCGTATAAACAAATCGATTCTACCCTGTGGATTTTCCTCATATTTCAGCTGATTTGGAGCAGGTCGAGGCCATCTCGCGGGTGCTACATCAATAAGCAAAATATCTACGGCCTTGCCTTGGGCTGGTAATTTGATGCTAGAACCGAACGTATATTGGCGTGGGCCGAAAATAGAATCCCATCAGGTGGAGCAGAATATTAAGGTCTCTCAGTGTCGGAATGGTTAGCAATATATTTGCTAAATCGTGATGCTAATAGTGGATTCATGTCACGTCTAGGAGCTCCGGCAGTTTGTTTGATTTGTTTGGTTTGGAAAATGGTTATGACTATTTTTTGAAAGCATTGCCACATTACTATTATTTTTATTGTGATTTCTAGAACAAATTTTAAATAATTATTAATGTTTGGTGTAAATATTCCTTAAAATACATAAGGTACCCCAGTGTAAATCATAATCCGGGGTAAGTGGGACCATCGGACAAAGCTTATTAAAAGTAATATTTTCAAGGGGGTATTCTTCTCGAAAGCTGTAGCAATGATGGCAAGAAAGGTTTTGGGCACAAACAATATTATTAGTTTTATTGGCACGTGAACTGTATAGGGTTTCGTTATACTTCAACATTTCCATATGATTTTTTTTTGAAAGCTGTCATGGTTTGTATACTTGTACACCAAAAATGCAATAAAACTACTGTATTTTGTAAAATAACTTCAGTTCAATTATCCACCTTGCACTTTTTCACCGAAATTATATGGACGAACACGATTTGAGAGAAAAGCTTAACGATCGACACCAGTCACACCACTTTAAGATACAAGTTTCTTCCCGCCCCATGTGTGACTTCACTGAAGGATTTCACTCCAATCACACGCCGTAAAAGTTCTATAATTCACGAAATTTTATGAAATTTCCTCAACGACATTGTCAAATTGAGAGGGTAAACTAAGTTAAATCCGTCGTACTGAGAAAAAAAAGCTTATGCGTGTCAATGTGTGCGCGAAAAAATGCGGTTCCTTTGATTGTGTTGTTTTCGCTGCTCTGTGAGCAAGTGCCATAATTGTACGGTCAAAAGGAATGTGTTCATATATTTGAGCTGAATTTTGATGATGAACTTTAAATTTTAAAGCGAATTAGTATATTCCATCATGCTGAAGGAATGGAGGGAGATGCCCGTAGATCTATATATTCTAGTAAAACATTTCAATACAGCATTGATATGTTGTGTTTTAACCACTCAATATATCACAGTGAACCGTGAGTTGTGAGACGAATCTGGAAACTGATTGCGACAGAAATGAAAATGATACGACGGAAGGAGAATACGGCAAGATGCATTATGTCTGCATTATTTCCAAAAAGAAATTAAGATTTATCAAAATCTTATTGTACAATGCTAAAGCCGTTTTGAAAAAGAATTGCTTGGCATCGGTTCGCATCAGCATTATTCACTGCATATCTTGAAAAATTGCAGTTCTCACTGATCAATGCTTAATACGAGGGATACAAGCACATCACCCTACCAGCGCAATCATTAACTTTCATGGAAAATTGCGACACGTTCAACGCCAACGCCAGACATTTTGATTTGATTTCTCATGAACATTTCATTGGTCTAATTACCCCCAAATTTCTTAATGTCAGATGTAAGTGGGATCAAAACAAACATTAGAGTCGAATAATTTTCCACAAGTTTCAATCATTACACAGCATAACAAAAATAATAATTTTGCATGTCTCAAGGATCAAATAATGTGTCTCTAGTATTTTAGGGGTTCCTGAATCAAGTGGCATTCTCAGAATTGTTTCAGCAAGTCACAATTTTGCACTACTGGTCGCCAAAATTATGCAAAACATTGATTCCATTGATGGTTAATGGTTAATCAATTTTTTTTGTGATCCATTAAGTATGCAAAATATGACTTCAACTTTAGATTGCGATACCATTTAATT